>NW_022639470.1:1227692-1256808 GCF_010583005.1 Odontomachus brunneus
CAGCTGCAGTTTTTTTCAAGTCAAAGTAATGAAGCAGCACATGTCGAAAAAACAACTTATCACGTTCCATATTTAATCAAAAGAAAAAATAGCACTGCTCGCTTAAATGAATCTCTTCGCACTGAATTTTATTGACAAATGTCTAACCTCTAAAATGCAGCCAGTTTCAGATGTCAAAATAAATTACACCTACAATTAACGTCATTTAACTGTGAGCCGCAGGAACTAAGTTTACCACCTAATAGAATTCTAACTTTTTATTCGCCTGTATTTTTAATATTTAGTCTGATACCCCCTCTTAAAGTGAATCGCTAAAATTGTTTCTAATTAATCAGCAAAAGAACTAATTCGCCGATGATCAATGAATATTCACTAATTTTCAATGAAAACACTTTTATTTTACTGCTTCATCTTCTTTCTCACTGATTTTACCCAGTAAATGTAAGATTTTACTGCAAAGTTTATAATAAACAAATTCATTATATCAAATTCAAGTTTTTGCGTTTATGACAATGGATTTAATGGCTTCCATGCACTTTGCGTGTAATAACACTGTACATAAATAATGGATGTAGTTGCTACTATTAAGATTCAATCAGCGAGATTTAGATAGATTTAAGAATCTAATTGCGGTCGTAATTGCGTTTTGAAGACGTAGCATTAGTCTATGGGTCGATTATCTTTGTATCTTTCGCGTAAATTCGTGAGAAATGAAAAGTTTTATTGACGAGTTCAATAAAACTTGTCATTTTTCACGAGTTTATACGAAGGAAATAGATACATGATCGATTCACAAACTAATGCTACGACTTTAAGACGTAATTACGACAGCATTGTAGGCAACTCTTTGAAAACGTTTCATCATCGTCGAATTTAAACACATTTAAAGATAAGCGTTTCCTAATGATTTCGATTGTTAACGCAAATGCATTGACGAGAGAATCTATTTTGCAAATGTAGAAGTTCGTTTTCCACACGTAAGCACGAACCAACGGCCGACGTTAAGGGGACTGGAGGATTAGATTGCCTGAAAATTATGTTTGTCTTTTCACAATTTTTTATGACAAATTGAATGAATATGCGAAAGTGTTATTTTGACTTGTATTTATACAACATATAAAGAGAAGAAAAATATAATTTTGATGAACAAATACTCAATAAGTGTATGGTACATGCAGTTAAAATATATTTCAGTTTTTTTTTCAGTAATATCTTGACAATATACAGAGTGCCGCACAATCATCGAGTGCCTTTGAATATAGAATACAGTCGCAAAATGGATTGAGAGGATTGAATAACGAGACGTCAACATTTGCGGAATTGTTTCAGCGAACTGAATCGAGTTTAGCTCTTTATAAGCTCGTGGTCGATATTTTAACCACGTAAAGTTTACGTAAAGTTACCGTAAAGTTATCTTGACTCTCGGTGGTTCAATTAAGCTGAATTTTAAATAGAAAATTTCCGTAAGCTTGTCATTATCGGGTCATACACTTATATTGAGTATTTGTTTATCAAAATTATATTTTTCTTCTCTTTTATATTAATTATATTTTTCTTTATGTGTTGTATAAATCCTTAAGCTTATGTTTCTAAATTTTAGATAGAAAATTTTAGATAGAAAATTTCCGTAAGCTTGTCATTATCGGGTCATACACTTATATTGAGTATTTGTTTATCTAAATTATATTTTTCTTCTCTTTTATATTAATTATATTTTTCTTTATATGTTGTATAAATCCTTAAGCTTATGTTTCTAAATTTTAGATAGAAAATTTTAGATAGAAAATTTCCGTAAGCTTGTCATTATCGGGTCATACACTTATATTGAGTATTTGTTTATCTAAATTATATTTTTCTTCTCTTTTATATTAATTATATTTTTCTTTATATGTTGTATAAATCCTTAAGCTTATGTTTCTAAATTTTAGATAGAAAATTTTAGATAGAAAATTTCCGTAAGCTTGTCATTATCGGGTCATACACTTATATTGAGTATTTGTTTATCAAAATTATATTTTTCTTCTCTTTTATATTAATTATATTTTTCTTTATATAAATCCGTTGTATAAATCCTTAAGCTTATGTTTCTAAATTTTAGATAGAAAATTTTAGATAGAAAATTTCCGTAAGCTTGTCATTATTGAGTCATACACTTATATTGAGTATTTGTTTGTCAAAATTATATTTTTCTTCTTTTTTATATTAATTATATTTTTCTTTATATGTTGTATAAATCCTTAAGCTTATGTTTCTTCTTACTTAAGTGGATATTTTCAAGCTTCTTCCTTTCCATCCTCTCGTGGAGTGAAATAAAGAAATGGAATACGACAGACACAGGTAGACACGTCAAAATAACATTTTCGCATATTCATTCAGTTTGTTATAAAAAACTGTGAAAAAACGAGCACGATTTTCAAGCAATCTGACCCTCCAATCCCCTTAATGCGAACGTAATGCTCGAGATCACCGGTGTTTCGCAATAAGCGAAAACAATCGGGATTCCTCCTTCTTCCGAGGTGGGCCAAGAGTTCCACGGCCTCGACGGAGGCTTTCACTTCTATTCTCCCGGTTGTTCATTCCCGGTGTTCGTTGCCCGATGAGCTTCGATCGCGATCAGTTCGCAATTCCTTTCGCGCACGTGGAAACACGCGAGCTCTGTTGAAACGCGCTGGCCGCAAAAGCCCGTCCGACCGGTTTGCCGACACGCGGGACGCACACGGCATTGAGAACCGCTGTGATTCAATCGTGTCAATTGTGACGAATGCGTGCCGGCTGCATAATGACCCTTCGCAGTGTTCAAGAGAGACCCCGCTCGGATTCGAAGGCAGATGGATAACGCACAAGAGACCATCCGTATCTACCCCCAAATAGCACAATACTCTCTCAACGCAGTTAGAATGGCAGTGCACAGTAAAAAATTTTGTGTTAAATTTAACACATCTTCAGAACAATTTATTAAAATCTCTGTGTTGATTTAGCGCAAGGCGATTATGTTAAAAAATAACACAAATATTATGTCAAAAATTAACACAAAAAGATTAACGTCGACACTATTATGAAGCAAATTTTATGTAAAATTGACACATTTATAATGTCAAGTGTAAAACACAACAAAAATGTTATTTCCATAATGAGAAAAATATTCTATTTATCTCCTTTTTTTATTGCATTGCTTTCAAAGTATTGTCAATGAATTTATCTGAAAATCTTCTTAATTATATTAATTATTTTATAATAATTGCAGTGTGGAAATAAAGAACTCTGATTGGTTGATTCCCTTGTAGGTTATGCATTATGCGTTATGCTAAAATCCGTGCTCAGGTCCTTTTGCTTATAACTAAACCATCAAGTATAAGTATAGCGTTTCAATAAAAAATAAACTTATTGTACGAGACGCATCCAGAAACTAAGGATACATCGCATCTAAGTCGATAAAGAAAGTTTTTATACCGGTGAAGACTAAACTGGTCCTGACTTTGACCTTGATCTCGTTTTTATTTGGCAGTTCGAGAGTAAATTTTGCTTGAACTTAAGTGTCGAATCTTTAGGGTTGGCGGCATCCTAAAATTATTCTAAGCTAAAATCTCACCAAATGTGAGGTTTGTTGCGTGATACGTTTTTCGAGCGTAAAAGGTAACAGCCCGGCGGAATTTCACAAACAAAGTACCTCTGTATATATATAGTGTCTGTGTATATATATAGTATCTGCTTCATGACAATGACTGATCCTACACTACTGTGTCACCACTGTGCTGCTGAACAGTGCCAAGTGTTTCATAGGGATATTTTCATAAAGATCTACTGCCAAGATGTAGCCTGGCTCAGGAATTTTCTTCCAGGTTATGTTTTTTCCTACCTAAGTGGGTATTTTCGAGCTTCTTCCTTTCCATCCTCTCGTGGAGTGAAATAAAGAAGTGGAATGTGACAGACGCAGGTAGAAGGAAGTGTAAATGTAGAAGGGAGTATTAGCGTTTATGGGTGGGACAAAGAGGTTCCCTCGCTGGATGAAGTTGACCATGCCTGACCTAAAGAAACATCTGACCTGGAAAAGGTTCGACGACGATGATAAAGTGAAAGAGGAGATCATGACATGGTTCAAAGAACCGGCGGAAGAGATTTCTATGACTTAGGGATATACAGAGTAAGTAAAAAATCCCGGACCGGTGAAATATCTTGAAAACTAAGTATTTCAGAGAGAAACGTTTCCTACAAAAATTGTAAAGTTTTAAGTGATCTATTCACTGATCTGGTCAGTCTGACTTTGAGTGGCGCCAAGGTCAGGTCGAGGTCAACTTTGCTTTTTTAAGTAAAAACATATATTTTTTATTACGGAATTTTATTCTGCGTAAAGAAACAAACAACTTTTGTTTGAAGACATTTTTTATACGACCTCTATTTTCTAAGATATTTATGAAAACATCTACAAAATTATTGGTTTCAACAATTTTGTATTCGAATTCTATCAATTTTACCGCAAAATAACAAAAGATAAAAATTGTTTATTTTCTTCTCGTAGAGCTCTGAGAATTTTTTCAGAATTTTTAGTTAACTTTTTAGTACTTCAAGAAAATGCAAGAAAATGCAGTACTAAAAAGTTAATTAAAAAATTCTGAATAGATATTTCTTTCGAAAATGCTTAGTTCGAGATATTTCACCGGTCCGGGACTTTTTACTTACCCTGTAGAAACTGGCCCCCAGATTTAACAAATATTTGGTGGAGACTATATGGAAAAATAATGATATGTATATGTATCTAATTCTCAATGAAGGTTTTGTAAGTGAATATTTTTTCTATGTTTAAGGCTCCTGGCCCCTCGCATTATCTATCTCTTTTTAATGACTTCAAAAGCGAAAAAATGCATGCTAAAAATTCTTGGGAAATACGTTAAAATAAAAACATACATATATCTATAAAGTAACATTTGTAATCGATTAAACAAATTTGTAAAATATTCTGTGCACTCCCCTTTTACTCTAACAATCCATAATTTGTTATAAATCAACGTGACATACAATTCATCTTTTTAACCTATTTCTTCATCTATTTCTATTCAGGTTAATTTACAATAAATTATTGATTGTTAGAACAAAAAGGGAGTACACAGAATAGCTTACAAATTTGTTTAATCGATTGCAAGTGTATTTTATAGATATATATCTTTATTTAAACGTATTTTGTAAGAATTTTTAGCATGCATTTTCTCGTTTCTGACGTCATTAAAAAGAGATAGACAATGCGAAGGGTCAAGAACCTTAAGACCTTTGTATCTTTAGTTTTCGGATACGCTTCGTATTTTGCATCCCAGTACATTTAAAGCGTTTGGAAAGTGTCTTAACCTTCTAACCGTGTTCGTTTCAGATATACTTTGACCATGTACAGAGTCTAAATAGGCCCAATGATGAGAACTCACTATTTAATTGACATATATGTATTTTCTTATTTCTTTTATTTTAGCATTATATAAAGTAATTTAGTACAATATGTACTGACTTTTTCTAAAATAACTTGAAAAGTCGCGAAATATCACATTTGTATTTAAAATATTATAAAAACTGTGAACTTTGAAACTACTGTAGATCAAAAAAGACCCAGAGCATGGCTACAAGGTTAAGATGACCTAAACACATCTAGAATGTGATATCGCGATATCTATAGAATATCCATAAGATGTATTTCGGATATTTGTTCTACATGGGTTAATAAACTGAACTTATATAAATGTGATTGAGATGATTAATACGAGTTCAGAAACCGTGATTCACCGTCGATTCTTTTCGAATATCCCATGGTAATCACCTGCGTGACATGCCAATGTTTGACAACATTAAAGTCCGCGTTAAAAGTGCGACGGTCACACCATGAATCACGACGTCGTAAAGCGAAGAGTGTTACGTTTAAATATCCAGAGGAAAACACGCGCGAAACGCCGTACATCTGGCGTCCTAGATAGATTAAGAGCAACCTGTTGCTCATACGTACATCTACGTCCAACTGCACGCGCAGTGTATACGGTGAAAGAAAAGATGAATGTGTGTCACCGCACGAGATTTACTGCTATCAATTAAGAGTTGCCTCTAGCTCTAAATACACCGCTCACATTGAGAGAAAAAGTATAGTATTTGGCACTATAATGGCATAGTAAAAAGATTATAGTTAGGAATATCTTTTTTATAGTAAATATCACCATAATGTTTGTAATATTTACAATATAAGTATAGTATAACTGACTCATGTAAAACTTTTACCAAGAATTATAATTATTTTTAATAAAATTATAATTATTTGAAATAAAAAACATAGTAAGATAGCAAATATTAAATGGTAAGAGAAATTAGCTATTTTATATAGTCAATACAATTGGAATATTTGGAAAATATGGGTACATGTAAATATAATTCCAAAGCGTTATTATACACATAGAGTAATAAAATGGTGACTATAAATGTATGTTCATTCTGTTATATCTTTGTTTGCGTGTTTAGATGAACTATAAATATATGTTTGAGGCCAAAACGAACTATAAAATATAGTGAGATTATAGTTATTCCAACTATTTTTTTCTCTCAGTGCAGTTTCTCATTAATTTCAGAATACGTTGCAAATATATTAACGTTTTCGGATAACCGTGAATTTTTATGAAAGTTACGTTATACAGGTGTGCATTGTTGTGTGCTTGCACTGAGAGAAAAATGTATAGTATTTGGAACTATAATGACATAGTAAAAAGATTATAGTTAGAAATATCATTTTTATAGTATATGTCACCATAATGTTTGTAATATTTACAATATAAGCATAGTATGACTGACTCATGTAAAACTTTTTAATTATTTAATAATTATTAAATATAACTTTTTAATAATTATTTAAAGTAAAAAATATAGTATGGTAGCAAATATTGAATGATAAGAGAAATTAACTATTTTATGTAGTCAATACAACTGGAATATTTGGCAAATATAGGGAATATAGGTACATGTAACTATATTCCCAAAACGTGCTTTACTATACACATAGAGTAATAAGATGGTGACTATAAATCTGTGTTCATCTTCATGTTTAGATGAACTATAAATATATGTTTGAGGCCAAAACGAACTACAAAATATAGTGAGATTTTAGTTATTCCAACTATTTTTTCTCTCAGTGTGTACATTAGGTAAAATTGAACAAAAAATCTTTTATCATTTTGCATGTAGATTTTTAGTGAAAGAAAATTGTAACAATAATGCAACAATGCACAAAATTTTAATTAATATCTAAAAATCTATGTGGTCATTTGCAAAGTGATAGAGAACCTTTTTGTTCAGTTTGACCTAATGTATAAATGTACAATGATAGACGGCGTCATTACAGCTCATCTATCATATCGCGCGTGATCATTTACCAATCTTCTTTAATTAATATCTCGACTATTATTGCGAATATCGCAGAACGGTATAGGACATTTATGTTCACCTCAATTCTACGTTCCCACTAAAATTGCGAAGGGGAATCTGGGGCATCCTATATAACCCATTAATTGCCAAATTTCTTTTTCTACGATCTACATTTTTTCTGACATGGAATCTAAAAGAAGAAAGATAGGTAAAAAAACCCACCACAGCAAAAGAAATTCCCAAATTAGGATCAGTTAATGGGTTAAGGGGAAATTAAGAGGAAGTTAAATTAAGAAAAAACATATTAAGAGAAGAGATATTAAGGACTAATTGAATTTTAAAAACTAATAATTAGAGGGATTAGGAGTTAGGAAAACAATGACGGGTTTTCCTTCGTAAAACGATTGTAGAGGTCAACGAGTGATCGTAAGCAAGATTTATTTCTCGCACATTTTATACGTACACGCTCAAGATAGACAAAAGCGACGTACGATGCGTCAGAAATGCGCGACATATAATGCATAGCGTCTCGCTCTTATATTCTCCGACATTCGTCTAAAACCTTAGATTTTATCATCTCTGCAGCCTGCTCTGCAGCATGTAAATATCGTTGTTCGTAATGCATCGCGTGGCGTATCTGAACTTCCACGCGGAGAATTCAAAGATGAAACCCGAGAGAGCGTCTCTCATTAATACTATTAATGAATTTCAAGGAGGAAAAGTATCGTCTCTGTCGCGAGAAATAAAATAGTAGCCCTTCTCGATGAAATTAAAACAATTAGAGGTAAGAAGAATTAAAAATTAGAGAGAACCGTTCTGAAATTAAAAATTAGAAGAATTACAGATAAGAATGATTAAATTGGAAAAATTGAAATTAGAGAAATTGGAACTAGAAATTGAAAGAATTGGAAATCAGAATTAGAAAGAAGAAGAAGAGAAATATTTTTCGAAATCATTTCCTTGAAACGCACTCGGCATAAGGTACGGGAAACGAAAACAAAATGCAGCGCAGTTGGTTCAGCGCAGTATGAGGCCCAAATGAGCAACATATGGATGTAAATAGCTGCTTTATTTTTTTTCCTTTCTCGTCGGTCGCCCTCGTCATTTCCCGAGCGCGGCAATATAACGAAAGAAGTCCATACCGTGACGATGCAGACCGTCTGGGCTCGGGTTTCTCTCCGTATGCATCCGTACAAAGACTTTCAGACAGACTGCTGAAACAGCAGCCAAGGATCTCGTTGAAGGTCTTCCAGCTAAAGATTTCGGTTTCACAGCCTAGATTTTCTGCTGTTCTAAATCGATAAGTGACCTTGGACATCCATTGTTCCTTAATCATTTACCTGTCAAGAAATATTTATCGCGCAAAATAACACCTCATGCTGTTGCACGAGTTTAAAGATGATTACATAATCAGAAATGTATAAATGCATAACGCGCAAAATACTCCTTAGGCACATTCTACAATAAGCTAGTCATAAGTCATAGACAAGTTGACCAACCACAGTCGATTATTTTTGAAAATAGTTGACTGTGATTGGTCAATTTGCTTGCGACTTATGACTAACAGCTTATTGAATGTGCTTTATGAATACGATATACGGCGCAACTTAAACGATAAACGATTTATTTGCAAAACTGCAGATACACACAGATATTTTTTTTTTAAATATATATTCACTTCACAAAAAATTTATTTTTCATACTCTTGTATGAATCACAGTAGAGGATATATATAAATTAGGATACTCGCCGCAGATATTTTGACTGATGACATCGGAAACGAGAAAATGCATGTTCAAAATTCTTACGTAGCATTTTGAAATAAAAAGATACATTGAGAGAGAAAGAGAAAGAGAGAAAGAGAGGTACTTGAAAATTATCCTCCTTCTTTGAATCTCAAAATAAATAGCCATTAAATTAAGAGGAGGTTCTGATTTAAATAGCCGAAGAATAATAAGTTTTTACGAACTTCTTTTCAAAGAAACGAATAGAGATATTAATATAGAATTTTAACGATGCTGTTAGTATTTATTATTATGGACAACATTACAACTTGTATAACATGAAATACAGAGAATGGGCAAGAAAAATTAAAAACTATTCAATTTACTGGAAGATGAACTTTTTTGTTATATGCAGAAAATTGAAATTGAAACAAAATGGCAGCGCTTCGAAGTTACTTCGAAGTAATTTTTTCTTTCTCTTTCTTTTTTAATGTCCCGGAAAAATACTAATTTTGGAAATTTTCCAAAGGATTTAGATTCATCCTTCAGAAAATTTAATATAGTTTATAAATTTTCATGTCTTATTTGTTTTAGATTATTAAAGAAAATATAATATTCTCCACTAATTAGAGACATCTAATAGTGACATCGTGTCCAACATAAGAACCTGAACGAAATGTTAATTTAAAAAATAGCTTTTTTATACTTGAAACAATGTTAAATAGTATGATCAAAACTGTATCGATATCTTCATTCATTTCTTTGAAAAAAATTCGTAAGAAATTTCAAATTTTCGACTATTTAAATTAGAACCTGCTCTTAACGTGATGCAGTTTTCTTTTGTACTTAAGA
Source organism: Odontomachus brunneus (assembly GCF_010583005.1). Taxonomy (NCBI): domain Eukaryota; kingdom Metazoa; phylum Arthropoda; class Insecta; order Hymenoptera; family Formicidae; genus Odontomachus; species Odontomachus brunneus. The sequence goes on from NW_022639470.1 coordinate 1,237,649, forward strand.
TTTTGTCACATTAATTTGACGGTTATTTATTGATTTTTAAGAGAAAAAAATAATTTTCGGGGCATTTTACAAATATGCCAAGTGATCTCAAGTGTTCTTTAATTTAAATATCTTTTTATTTGAAAATGGGACACAAGAATTTACAAAAGAAAAGAACGTATCATTTATTATCTTCCAAAGTCACGATGCAATATGATCGCGGTGAGTACCCAAAAGCCTTAACATAAGGTGACCAGATTTTCATCCTAAAAGCCAGGACACTTCATAAATCTGTGTAGCAGATGATAAAAGAGATCACTGAAGATTATATATATATATATATATATTTATTTATTTATTTATTAACAGTATTTTATAGATATAGAAAAATAATTTAACAACAATGAAGGCCTGCTGCACACAGTAAAAATAAAAGTTATCGCTAAGATAACATTTTTGTTATTCTTACTTAAAATTAAGAAAAAAAGCAAAGCTACTATGAATTTTCTTGAGATTTATTTTTATCAGAGCAATTAAAAAAACTCTTTAGACCAGTATAAGCCGGAACAATGGCTGAATCCGGAACAAACCAGCGTCCCGGACAGCATCCGTGTAATAAAGTGCAATAAACTGGGACTGCCTCGAAGGAAAACGGAACGTCTGGTCATCTTACTTAACAACAAAGTGAGATAAAAACGCCTTCGTTAACAACCAGTCGGTGTCTTTGAACGCCTCGCGTGAAAAACGTATACATAGAACCGAACAGTAACAACGGTAACGGTAACGTCGATGAGTAACTCTCTGTCGAGACGTGTAAGACCGTCGCGGAGTTGAATTAAATTGCCATCGACTGTGACTGGTCGATAGTAGGCCACGGCACAATTTCAATCGGTTCTAACGACTTAACGATCTGAACGATTGTCGAATCGTTTATCGGCTCGGTGCAACGTACGAGCGTGTTTATGTGTACACTATCCGCACGCACACGTGCTCTCTCTCTCTCTCTCTCTCTCTCTCTCTCTCTCTCTCTGTCTCTCTCTCTCATTCTCTCGGTATTGACGACCGTATGCGCCCATGCAACGTAATGGTAACATGCGTCACATGTGCACGCGAGTCCTCCGTACGAGGTAGTTAAAAGACGATCGGGCGCGACGGTTATGCAGTTATGTCATGCATAGCGCGCACATGGCCGCGCGAATGCGCGCAAGCCCGCGGTTGCACGCGAGACGCATTATATTACAATCGCGATAAATCGCGCTCAAACACGCTCGCGTATTGCCGATCGGCATTTCGGCCGGTGTCGTAACTGCGCGCTAACTTACTTCTAACGTGGTAATGCGCAACGCGAAGCCACACATACGGCGTCTACACTCGGCCACCAAACGGTTTACACACATTTTTTCGAGTGAAGTTGCAGCCCTCCCGGGCTGCGTTCCAAAACTCTACTCAGTCAACCTTATAAAACTCGAAACGGGTGGGAGACAGAGCAGGCCAGAGTGAGCTATCAGCTCCAGGAGATCTTGAACAGGAAAAAATAGGGGAGATCGGGGCTAGTTGACTACTGGCAAAATCGATTATTTCTACTGTTCTTCAATAGATTTCAGAGTCAAGCAAGCAGGAATTTTAAAGCCATCTTTGACATATGTTTAAAAATCTTGCTTGCTTAATTCTGTTAACTTGTTAGAAAATAATAGAAATAATCGATTTTTCCAACTTACTAATCTGTTCTTTTTCACCGCGCTCTTTCTGCATTAGCTGACATTAGTTCTTCTTTTTCTTCAAACAAATCTCAACTATATATCTGATTTTTTTAGAATATACTAGTTCAGCGAAAAAGAGCAGGTCTATGTTTTCTGCACACAGTACGTGGCAATGTTTATTTCGTGACAAGAAAATGTGAACGAAATGTATGAATTCTTATCTATAATAATACTTGTATGATTTTTCCGATTACCAGTAAAAAAGATAAATTGTTCGAATTGAAAATCACGTGGACAATGTAGTGTTCAAATCTTTGGACACGGCAGTTTAAAGAACATTTTCATATAATACCAAATTGTTTTTCATTATTGAAAAATAAACAAGGTTAAATCTTTATTTAATTAGTGAATATAAGCCACAATTTTCTGTAAAATAAGTTGCTTAAATAAAAAATTACTATAAAAAAGTTGCTATAAAAAATTACTTGATGTTGGTTAGAATAATGTATATTTATAGTAGTATACACTTTTCATAAATTCGCGCTGTTACACATTGAAATTTATTCCAACCCACCTTGGAAGCAGAGTTCATAGAAATAACTCCGAATACAGCTACTCCGATTTTCTGAACGATTAGGCTCCTTCTACAGAGTATGTTACACCATCTTGGAACGACATTGAGTTAACTTCGCTACTCAAAGTTCTAAAAGTTAGTAATCACAATCGAGACACTGCTATCGTCGCTGGTAATCGGTTACGTCAGCAGTTGCCACTTATAGACGATATAAGTACTGATTCTTTATTATACTTTTATCTCTGATAGATAAAAATATAATAAAGATATTTACGTTTTTTCTGAATCTTCTGTTACGTTTGTGACGGATTACATATCTCATGTATTATCACTTCGGCACCTGTCACAATCGATTCTTGCGCAACGCGTTAGAAAAAGGTCTCTTCTTGTTAACCGAACTGTCTGAACTGATACACACTTACGGCACTATAATCGACACTGATGCAATAAATTAGAATGAGACAAATATATTTAGTGTCACTCTAACTTATTACACCAGTTCAGGCAGTTCAGAAAAAGAACAGACTTTATCTTTTAATGATAACCTGAAGCGTTGCAATTTTAAACAGAAAAAAAAGAATGTTTGTAAACCGACTAGTAACCGAGTGTATACTAAATGTCTTGTTAGTCCAAGTAGAATTCAAGAAAAAATTATTTTACACGTTGACTGCCACGTTAATTTCCATGAACTGTTTCAAAGCTTAATTGAAATTCAAATAACCAAGATCGCGATAACTTTAAGGGTGAAAGACATTAAAGCTCCTGAGATGTTCGATCATATAGATCAAATAGCTGTCGAGATGTCCGATAAATCGGGATCGGATTCAATTACGCACGACGTTCTTCACGAGATTCGTCGTTTTGTGTCTCTCAGCGCTGCTTCAACAGCTCCTGTTCCACGTCCAAAGGCAGGATTTTATAACGGGCAGGATTTTGTAGCTGTTGCCGGTTATCAAGGTCCTCCGCCAATTGTTGTAGCAACTCTTTGAACACGTAATTGTCCAGATTCTTGGCGATGTAAAAGAGAAACAACCAGTCGCCGAAATAATACTCGTGCGTGACCCTGAGCACATTCCACGGATTGAATTTCCCAGGACAGGCCATGGAAAATACGAATTTGTTGAATGACGTGCTCCTGCAAGCGAAAAACCACGGATAAGAGTCGCGCCACGACGTCACCGGCAAAATCTGCCGTCGCCTGTACAGGCTCTCTTATCGCATTCACGTCAGTCTCCCTGTCTAACTTGTGTTATTCATGCGCTATTTTTAAGTGTTCCGTGTGTATTGTCACATTTGATGTTTTTACCAGCGAGACTTGCGGACCTGTTATGAGATATGCTTATTACGAAGGATTACGATAGCAACGTTACGTTATTATATAACAATAACGTAATAAAGCAGCATATTGCGACGAATTAGTCATCATGAATGATTTACGCTGAATTTATACATCTCTAACACAGAATTTTCATCGTCAAGGAAAGCGAAAGATCGAATTAAATTTATTCATTGACTCACTCTCCAAATTTCTTGAAGTGAAATCTCACCCAAAGTGGGTGAAAAGTGGCAATATTTTCACTCGAAGTGATAGTGAAAATACTGCCATTCAAAATCGCAAAAGTTTCAGCTCAAGCTGAGAGTAAATTCTGACTCCACATCAGCGAATGTTTCTATCGAGTAAAGTGAATAGTGTAAAATATTCAATTATTAACATCCTCTTTGTCATTGATATTCTAAGAAAACCTGCGATTTTTCTTGAGATCAGTGGCGGTTGTTCACAACTTTAGTTGTAAAGTCATCTTTTGGAATCATAAAATACGAGCTAGAAGTTTAACTAAAATACTAAAAAAAGATCAGATTTTTCTTGAATGTCAATAATTGATAGAGATGATAATAATTAGATTTATCCAATGTTCCTGTGCGTGACGATGGAGTATATCAAATTCACTTTCAAGTGAGAATATTTACTCCATGATTTAAAGTGGAGAATTATCTCTGTTTGAGTGGGAAATCACTCAAATTCGAGTAACTCACTGCATTTTTCGAGTGAAACTTCGTCCCAAGAAATTCAGAGAGCAATAACAAGAACAAATATAAGTCTTTGCGCGTGACGACTATCTACGATCTACGACTTTACGTGACAAAGTAACCGCGATAAAACCACGAAAGAAAAGAAATCGCATTTACGATGGAGTAAATAGTGCGTAATGTATCAGAGTATTAAGCCCGTCAAACACGTATTCTGAGAAAGAGAGAGAAAGAGAAAGAGAGAGAAAAGAAACGCAAAGGATCGTGACGTGAATTGACAAAATCGTCAAACGCGTAAAAATATAATGTCGCGCTCTCTGACGGCGAGAAAATATACGGGAACTAAGTTTAGCAACCTCGCGTGAAGGATCATGGTCAGCACTCTCCAAACCAAACCCAAACCGGTTATCACTGCTAGCACGACAAACCAGAACCAGAGGACCGTGTAGATCTTCTCGTTAACGATGTTCAGTGCCATCACGCAAAGCGCGTCATGCTTTTGTATGCTGCCAGAAGGGCCGAACTTGTGGAAGATACACTTGGTTACCTGAAAACATGATTACATATTCATCGACACAATACAACACGCAGCAACACTACGCAGCTGGTGGTTCTCGATAGTCTAGGTGAAGAGAGACTGACAGTAATAAAAAATGAACTTAGAGATTAAGATCGATGACTGAAAGTTTATTTTTTTTATGAGAATATCATAAAATTTTATTAAAGTGAATGTTTTTTAGGTTCTATGTGCTAAATAAACCGAATTTTTGTTTTAATTGAATATTCTCGATTGAAATGTTAAACTTACTAGGATTCAGAACGTATTTTGAATTAATATGATGCTTATGATAAACTTATGAGAGAGATTTGCGAATATATAAACTTATGAAATAAATATATGAAGTAACTGTGAAAAATTATTTGAATGCAATATGCATTTTTCTGTAAATACCTACAAAAAATATTATTTTAGTGCTAAAAAAGTGATCACTCAATTTATACTTTCCTTCTTTTAATTTCTCTGATCTTAAAATACATTTATCATCAATAAAAAAAAAGAAAACCCTATAATCACATACTTAAAAGAATTCTTTTTACAAGAATATCTAAAAAGTTAACAAAAGTCCGCTAAACGTTAGAGAAGACGGGGAATTTGTTAGGGTGCGATACTATCAATTTACACATTAACGTTTGCAGAGAAAAATCTCGGGCTTTTTAAAACCCGTTACGAAACTCGAAAGTTTAAAAGGAAAATAATTAGAATAATAAGGGGATGATAATTAGCATTGATCACTGCACATAGAAAAATATCATTCTACTGCTAAGAAAAACTATTCAATTTACTTTCCTTCTCTTAAGTAATGGCTATTTTCAACAAAGAATATTTTCCTGATAATAATCTTAATTTATTTTTTTTATGAGAATATCATAAAATTTTATTAAAGTGAATGTTTTTTAGGTTCTATGTGCTAAATAAACCGAATTTTTGTTTTAATTGAATATTCTCGATTGAAATGTTAAACTTACTAGGATTCAGAACGTATTTTGAATTAATATGATGCTTATGATAAACTTATGAGAGAGATTTGCGAATATATAAACTTATGAAATAAATATATGAAGTAACTGTGAAAAATTATTTGAATGCAATATGCATTTTTCTGTAAATACCTACAAAAAATATTATTTTAGTGCTAAAAAAGTGATCACTCAATTTATACTTTCCTTCTTTTAATTTCTCTGATCTTAAAATACATTTATCATCAATAAAAAAAAAGAAAACCCTATAATCACATACTTAAAAGAATTCTTTTTACAAGAATATCTAAAATTTTATAAAAAAAAAAGTTAGTTCAATCCCAAGTAGTAAGCAAACCAAATTTTTGTTTTAATTTAATATTCTTGATTAAAATGTTAAACTTATACTAGGATTGAGAGTGTATTTTGAGTAAATTTAATGTGGTAAACTTATGGTAAATTTGCTGATATAAACTTATGAAATAAGTAACATTTACTCGAATGCAGCATACATTTTTCTATGTGCAGCCGATTTCTCATGCCATTATGATTTTCCGTTCTGTTTGTGGGAAAGTTCTGGCTTATAACGCGCGCGGAACATGAGGGTGGCGACACTAACGAGACTGTACCTTCGGGAACACGATATCGAGCGGATCCGTCTCATCCTTAAGTACCGGCTCGGCGACTGACTGACCGAGTCCGAGGAAAGCACCGCCGAGGAACCAGTCGGTCAAGTAAATTTGCATGATCACGTTCGCGAAATTCATGACCTCGCAAAAAGTCAGACCATATGCCCACGGTCGATTCAGGTGCAGGCGGTTCAGGAAGCCGATACGGATCTGCTGTATCTTCTCGTCGCGTTGATTCTTCGAAGGCACTTTGACATTGTCCGATACCTGAATCTCCGTCTCGTTCAATGCTATGGATGCCATATGCAGGCCTGACACCAGCATTTTTAAGCGGCCGCCTGAAATGAAGCGATCGTGACATAACTGCGACGCCAGCAATGCATGTAGTATTTCAACGCGATAAAAAACGCCGCTAGAATTCCAGATGTCCCGCGAGCGGATCTCCGGATGTTCGTTAACCCTATGCACTCATAACTATTTGAACTCAGTGGTGTATCAGTCAACTTTTTTACCTGTTCTTTGTGCAGAACATAAGGAAAAAATGGATGCAACTTTTAGATTCTGCCAGACTTTGTCACAAATTTTTATGCTCTCTAAATTTCTCGCGGAGTGAAATTTTACTCATAAAGTATAGTGATCGCCGAATCACTCGAGAGATCTTTCATTCACACAGAGTGAATCCTTCGTTTTGAATTGTCAAGCGAATACTTCTACTAAAAATTGAAAAGTGAATCTGATATACACGGAGAAAATGTTGCAGTAAGGTTACAATAAAATTTTCGTTATCTCAGACCATACAAAATTATAATCGATTTTACTGTACATTTTATTTTAAAATGTTATATTGCACGTTTGACTCTTTACTGCAAAATTATTACAATTGTTTGAATGTTGTTTATGTCATATATTCGGTAGATCAGCAAATTTACTATTTCTATGATAGTTTATACTATAATTTCGGTATAATTCAGCTTTACAAAAGACATTGTAAAAAGAAATATGATTTTAACGTAGTTTTTACTACAATATTTTTGCTATGTACTTTACTGTATGACAGGAATATGTTTACGATCGATTAAAACATTTCCTATGAAGTCAAAATCCACTTTAAGCATCATTGAAACATTCACTCTTGCGATTTCGAAAGGCAGTATTTTTACCATCGCTTCGAGTGAAAATACTATCACTTCTCATTCGTTTCGAGTGAGATTCTATTTCAAAAGAAATTTAAAAAATATATATCTTTCAATTTTGTATGATCTTCTAAAAATAAATATTAGGTACTTGCAAAAGTTCGTATGATATTAAAGCTATTTTTATTTATTAATAACAATGGGGCGATATATAACATTTTAATTTAAGTATTGGCCGTTGCTACCAATAACCTTTTATCTTCTTTCGGATAATTTGATCTCGCCCCGATAAAATAACTCATCGTTTGAGACAATCCATTTATCGATCCATTATCGATATTATCCATTTTTACACTTTCTCAGCATTTCAGAACCGTATATCAGATAGACTGTATTGTATTAAATTGAATAGATAAAAATCAGATAGGGCGATGTCTGGAGAATGCACTGGATGCAAAGGAGTTCCTAATCTAACTCGAATAACGTCTCTTTAATCGCAACATGCAACCTAGCGTTGTTGTCAAGCAGAATGACTTTGCATCGATTCGCAAATGTTTGAGGGCGTTTTTCCTTCATGGCTTAATTCAAACGCCGTAATTGTTGACTGTTGTGATCCCCAATATGATTCGGTGCTAATAACTCATAATAAAGCATTCCTTCTTGATTCCACTACATTGAGGGAAAAATTACCTCAAAATCAACAAATATTTCTTTGATGAGTGCCATTAACATATTTATTTAAATCTAAGCTTTCTTTATTTAAACCAAATATTGTTTACTTAAACCAGATAATTTTTTTCCCTCAATGTAAATATACAGGAAAACCTTATAATCGTGGATATTGCGTTTCGTTGTGGATGTCGATGGTTGGTCAGGATCAACCCATTTTGTGTTTAAGGTTGTCAAAATAGATCGACTTTTCATCACCCATAGCTATTCGCCACAAAAAAACTCTTCCTTTTTTGCCTGACAAGCAATGAGAGAAAAATGGTAAGCCAGTTTGCAATTGCGTTTGCAGAGAGTTCATAGGAAAGCCATCTTCCTTCTGTCTGGATCTTTCCCATTACTTTCAAATGACGGGATATTGTTGATTTATTAACTCCAAGCTGCCTTATAAGCTCTTTTAGTAATTAGGCTGAGTTTTCTTTGAACTTTATTAATAACAATGGGACGATATATAAAATTTTAATCTAAGTATTGGCCGTTGCTACCAATAACCTTTTATCATCTTTCGGATAATAGTTTGATCTCGCCCCGATAAAATAATTCATCGTTTGAGGCACTCCATTTATCGACCCATTTTTGCACTTCTCATTTCAGAACCGTATATCAGATAAACTGTATTTTAACTGAGTTTTCTCTGAGCAATGCTTTCGATTCGTTGTTCTCCATCTCGTTTGGACGACCAGAACGTGATTTATCGTTGACATCGAAATCACCATTTTTAAACCTTTTAAACTACTTTTCACAAACAGCAGCGGATACAATATTCTCTTCATAGGTCTCACAAATTAGTCTTTCAGTTGTTGCAGTAGTTTTACCTTGATTAAGGTGATATAACATATAATGGCGAAGAGAAATTTTATCTGTTTCCATCTTCAATCATGTTAAATATAACGTTTCGTTCGAAACTATTGAATTGTTAACCACCAATATTCTGATAGAATATGGTCAACAGTTAAAAAGCAACTTGAGAGAAAACAATTACTAAGTCGCTACTAAGTGGCTACGGCCATCTATGTGTGACTTTACGAACTTTTGCAAGTACCTTTGCAAGTACCTTTGCAAGTATAGTAATAGCTAAGCGATTTCTCATATATATATCTGAACTACATATAGTTCCTTGAAAATAAATAATTAGAGCGCTTAACTAACGTTTCTTTTTGAACTTTGAGAGGTCTTCTAATTATTGAAAGCAGATATATAAGTGCAAAAGGTTAAAAGGATCGCGCTAATCCTCCGACGAGTTCTTTGAGCAATCGTTGCCGCCCGCTAATATTACAATATCGCTTTTGTAAATAATGCAATTCAATTCATCGCGTATAGGCGATAGATGTCGGAAATGTTACATGATTAGATTACGAGCGGAAAGACTGATGATGATTAGTTGGTAGCTCGAGATAATAAACTTGGACTCTTGTGCGTCGTGACAGTTGAAATACGAGAGAAAGAAACCAAAGACAGACGCGTATATGAAAAATGGGGAAAAAAATCTCGTGTAACAGAAAACCAGGCGAGAACCCCATAACGGGAAACGATATTTCTGTTATCGCGGTCAAGAAGATTCGTCTGAACACTCAGAATGTTAAAACTCGACCGAAATAATTAAGGACAATTGACTGAATAGAAATCTCTCTTACAGAAATCTTTTTGGTTTTGCAACTAAAGGTCTGCTTCATCTTAGATGCATTGAAACATTATTTCTTTTTTCTTCAACGTTCGGTTATATACTTATTTCACTCTGGCAAAAAATGTAACCTAATTGAACTAAAAAGAAAGACCTTACAGAAAAATTAATATAAATAATCGACCAAGCAAATTTCCTAAAGAGACTTATTTTTAAACAATAAATCTTAAATGTATAAATTTCAAAAGGAACATATCGGTTTGATACATTGATTTAAATTTTTCCACTCTTTCTGAATGATTATATCGTGTATTTGACATTATTGATTCGAATGCATAACTGTTTATTATTCTTTTTATCGCATTTCGCCGAAATTAGTTGAAATTTGGGGCCGAGACGTTCGAGCATATTTTACTTATCGATTGTCTGAAATATAAGCTCACATTATAATTGATTTAGTTTAAATTTGCTTAGATATTACGCCAGTATTCGGCTTTTATTTGCTTGATTGATGCTTTACATTTATTCTTCGTGATTGTATATCAATCGTGCCATTTCTTCCAATCAATCAGATCTTATCTTTTCGTTTAGTTCTCAGATAACAGAAAGTCAGTTACATGAAGCGATTTTTTTCCGCGTAGAAATGATATGATTATTCGACCTTCCATTCTTCGCCAGAAGTAGTGCGGCATGTAGAAGAGGAGCGCTTGGAAGAACAGGACGAACTGCACCCATTGGTAGTAAGCGTGGTGTATGACAGGATCGTCCTTGCCGACCGGTCCAACGCCAGGATGCGCCAATTCACCTTGTTGCACCGCGGTACCGTTCAGGTGCTTCACCTGAGGAGCAAATTAACTGACAATCGCCGCGATCTCCCGCAAAGCAATCGCCTCTCTCCTTTTTCTCTCTCCCTTCCTCTCTCTCTCGGATTTTTCTTCCACGCAAAACACTTTTATAGTTTGATTGTTTTTATAGTTTGTAGCAATTTCTAGCTGGATAGCTTTAACTTTATCTATTATCTTTCAACGATGTATTAGCGTGTCGCAAAAAAATAATACGCGCGACAGATAATAAAAATTTTTATCCAACAACGAAGTCCTTATATATAATTCTATTACGAAGTAATTATTTACGAATAATTCTATAACGAAGTCCTTATATATATTACTATTTAGTAATTGCATATGATAATTCCGATTTGGCTTTGATTGACTCTATTCCCCTCTTACTTAAAATCGTTTCTCACAAAGCCTTTAAGTATATTCATATTTCGATAATATAGGTATTTGTCGGGAAAGAAAGTCGCAATGTGTGACAGAAGCGTGAGTGTGAAAAATAATGAATCAAGCATATTCAAGAAGCAAATGATTTCTCGACTATAATTCTCGTCGGACATAAAACTTTTGACTTACCACAGTATAGGTGGACGTGAAAAAGCAAAAGGTCTCGATAACTTTGATTGGTACACCAGTATCGGCGATACACCTTTTTATAATAACAAAAATTATTATTATCTTTTACATTTATTCATTACACAAATATAGACAATTCCGCACGATGTACCTGATGTGCTCCCCGATAAATTGCCTGGAACATACCAAAATCGATGCGACGAGGAGTAATAAGAACGTAACTCTATAGTGTAGTCTGAAAACTGGTCAATCGTACGTTCCTTTCTCTTATCTAATATCAAATGTATAATTCTTACGAGATAAGAGTGCGTGTGTTATATAAAAACGGGAAATCGGTCAATGGAAGACGCGATTAAACGAATCTTTCCATTCGCAAAGATAATTAAACAACATGACGACTTGACTAGGCTAATTCTAAGTTCCTTCTGGATGCTCTCGTGCTAAAAATATCATTCTACCCTTCTTCGCCATATAATGAGCAATAAAGATAAAATAATGCTTTCAACATGAAAATATCCAAAATAAACTTAGTCTTAAAATCACGCGAAAACGCGACACACAAAAAACACTATACCAATAATATTTTTCATTGAAATGTTGCATATATAACTGGTGGTTCAGTTATAAATACAGCACTGCAATTAAGTAAAATCTCGCTGAAAAGATCAGTTAATAAATCAATTAATATTATTCGATTATTCCCATCATTAACGCACTTTGTGAATACAATGTTATTGCAAACCAGACGCATGGAAGTCATTAATTTTATCGTCACGAGCGGAAAAAGTTGAACTTACTATATGGTGACTTGTGCATTATAGATTTTGCAGCAAAATCTTATTTACTCTGATCAAAATAAGACAGAGCAGTAAAGGGTGGGAGTGTTTTTATTAAAAATTAGTAAATACGCGTTGATTATCGCATTGAGAAGAATCCCTCATTATCAAAACAAAAGCACAATTAACGTTGTAAATTACTTTTCATTTGTCATTTTAACAAAGATATTTTGCCTGAGATACAAATCACATTTGTCCTCGCCTATTTAGGTTAGGTTAGTTGTGTCTTCATTACAGAAGTGTTACTTACAGTAAATTGAAAATAACTTTGAAAGTAATTGAAAGTTAAATCGTTCGTTCCCTTACGGGGAAGGGGGGATCATTTATATGAGATGTATATCCCATATATATAAACCATTTTTTGCGGCTACTGGTATTTTATTTTGTTAAATTAGCAAACATTTACAAATAATTAGCAAATAATTCTTTTCTCTCAGTACAATGAAACAGTTCTTTTACTGATTCAGACTGATCAGACATCTTTTTACTGATTCACTTTAACCCTTTAAGGCCCACAAGGTCCGGTAATATTTTTTTTTTCACAACAAAACAATCTTAGAAGACGCATTTAATGATAAATTTTGTAGTCTGAATAAAATTGACCGTTGAGAAGTACGATTTTCTGAATGTACACACAATTATATACAGCTGATTGTAAATCAGCTATGCATAATGTATAGCTGATGTAAATCGTTTTATACATTTTTTATTGAATGAAGTTGCAACGTTTCAAATTGTCAGAATTGAAAGTCGACATGTATGTATACGCAGAAATCGGTCATGACAAAAATCGAACTGACAATACAAAGTGTGATATTTGAAAGAAAAAATTGATTTTAAATTAAAAGAACACATTGTTCTAAGAAGTGATTTTTATATATTTATAACCGATTACTACGCATGTCAACAGTGGCTTTCAATTCGGATAACTTGAAACGCTGCAACATCACTAGGTAAAAACTAGGCAATCTGTTTACCAATCGAGTATACATTCATGTTTGCAGTGTGCCCCAGCTACAAAATTTAATAAATCTTATAACCACATAAAAGTATTAAGCTTGCGCTTTAAAATGGCATCGATAAGCCGTTGAAAGAATAAAATTTGCTTACTTTTTTTCGTGAAAAACTTTAAATACTTTCAATAATTCTGCTCGGCACACGATGGATATTGGTTTCATCAGCGGGAAAATATTTCACGGATAGGACAAAGAATATAAATTTTCTTGACCATAATTTATAGTAATTATTTCTTTATATAATTATAGTTACAAATACCAAACATTTTTATCTCAGTGTTTAAGTAAGAAAATATATTTTTTCCTAAAACACCACTACAATTGCTTTTCATGAAAACAATTGTTTATGCTATTTAAACAAAAGAATTTAGATCTAAGTGAATATATTATTAATATTCACACAATAAATATCTCTTATTTTTCAGATATAACTCTATCTCTAGGATGGATCGATAGTGTTGTATCGACAGAATCATTATTTCCCTGATATAAAAAATTGGGGAGGGATCTGAAGTGAATGTACATAATTATGTATACTGGACCTTAAAGAGTTAAGAAAGTAGAAGATCAGAAAATTCGTTACCGAGATTGTCAATAGCCACCCATTCCTGATTGACTTTGAATTTAACGTGGTCCTTGAGGACCGAGAAGGCAGCGAAAACGGTAGCGGGCGCCGTCATGCCGGTTAGCTTTTCGCGACTCTGCCGGAAGTGAGATTACTCTCTTTAATTAATCCGTCCGCGACAACTCGCGAGCTCGTGAGTCACGTTTTAACGAGCCGCGTCGTTGGTGAACGCCACTCTTGCTGTTCGCACATTCGGCGAACTTCGCGAACTTCCTTCTCCCGGCTCCCGACAAACGACAAGTTGGAACTTGTGGACGCTCTAGACTGAGTACTGATCAAGTATATACTGAAAACGTGGCGGCAGTGAATCTCGGGCTCGTTATCGCAAACGACGAGCGCGCTACTCGCATCGCACATCGTACAAAACAGCATATCATCGAAAAAGACACTTATTATTGTCAAGACCTTTCATATACTCCGATAACAGTCAGATAAGAACCGTGGAATTAGTTCTCGTGAAACGTACTCCTCTTGCGATACGAGTAATCGGTATCGTAACGCACTGATTCACTATTTTAAATCGTTCCATCTCAGAAACTATAGATGATCGTTGACCTATGACGCAACTTTTATGACTTCTTACGACAAATAGATCATTCCTGTTTCTTTCTCTCTCTCTCTCTCTCTCTCCCCCTCCCTCTCTCCGTCTCCCTCTCTCCCCCCTCTCTCTCTCTCTCTCCTGAGAGAGAAAAAGATTGTGACATAATTGAAGAAGAAACTTTTATAAAAATATAAATGATAAAGAAGATCGGTCAAATAAGAGCGCGCTGAAACGCTGGTTTTGGAACTAATCTTCAATGTTAATATTTCTTAATAATATAAATAAATTAAATAAAATCAACTTTAAAGTTCAAACGTTTGAACGATAAAGAAATTTATACAAGCTCTAAGACCAGTGTTTTTGGTTCTTATTTGTCTGATTTTTTATCTTTATTTATGTAGCAATTAACCGCGCGCAACGCAATAAATGGACTAGTGCTGACGACATCTGCCATCATGTATTTGTAGATTAGAGCTCAAACTGAACAAAATATTTATTCGATAAGTATAATAATATATGTACTTGTACTAATATATATATTTTTATATTGAGAAAGAAATCTCCTTCACTGAGAGAAAAATGTTTGATATTTGTAACTATAATCATATAGAAAAATAATTACTTACAAATTATAATTAAAAAATAATTTTTTAATCAATTATATTATACTACTGATATCTTCTTTAAATCCAATTTGATTCCAATCATATTTTTTGGGTTGTTCCAACACAAAGATAATAGTAGTAACATGCATATAACATTACTACTAATAATTATAGCACAATTGACTAACAAATTTTTCTTGACCATAATTTTTAATTAGTCATTATTTTTTTATATGATTATAGTTACAAATACCAAATATTTTTATCTCAGTGTTTAAATAAGAAAATATATTTTTTCCTAAAACACCACTACGATTGTTTTTCATGAAAACAATTGTTTATGCTATTTAAACAAAAGAATTTAGATCTAAGTGAATATATTATTAATATTCACACAATAAATATTTCTTATTTTTCAGGTATATTTTTTCTCAGTGTACATAAATATATTTTTTACACATATACATTTCAATACAAAAAAGTACATTTTAAATTCATATCAAATTAATAGAGAGAAGGAGAAAGAAAGAGAAAGAGACTTTCTAATCTTTCTTATTCTAAAACAATTGAAAAGGAAAGGAACTAAAGAAACAAGCAAATAGAAGCCAAGCAATTTTCTTTCGCGGTAATCTATCTGAATTAAAAAACATATTTAAAAAAATAAAGAATTAGACCGTGTGAGCAACACAAAAGATCTATTGATTTCGTCAAAGTACGGGAAAGAGACTGTTCGCATTCGTTCTGCGGATATAATATCGTCTAGCCGTCGCGATGGCTGTCCGATGCGTCATCCTACTCGCGAATTTATGTATCAATTATACGGCTCAGTGTCCTATACGCATCTCCTACGCGATGCGTGCTCATTCAAAGGGCATTCACACACCACGTCCAATAAATTAGAAAGTTGCGGCACAATAACGCGCTCGTTACACGCAGTGTGACTCTACGCGTGCCGGCCTCTATTTATCCCGAAGGAGAAACGATTTGTCTATGACGAATACTACTCCCAGCACTTACGTGCCGAAACGAACGGAGCGGTAATCTTGATGTTAACGCCTAGGTCAGAATAATAAAGCGACAGGGTTCGCGTTTGATCTCGCGACACATGTGTTACCCGACCGGCCAGACGAGCGACATTCTCGAAAGCGAACAGGTCCGCTCGTCTTTCTAATAACCAAGGAACAAGAGGAAATTTCAAAAGATTTTCCGAACGAGATAGTGCTGGGAAACACGCGAAGTATTTCGGGTTGATATTTGATGAACGGAATAAATTAGATTAGGTTTATATACTGAAGAAAATTACTTGCAAATTTATTTATAGAATATCAAGTTTATTTCTTATTTATGCAGTAAACTTTATTTAAAATAAAATTTAAATTTTTTAAATAAAGTTTCTGCAAGGAGACTAACATTTATTTCTGAAATTCCCACAAATTCCCACAAATAAATTTTCAAGTGATTTTTTTCAGGGTAAAATAGATTTTTACACTCAGAAAAAAATGCTTGAAAATTTATTTGTGAGATATAAAACTTATTTCTGTGAAATAAAGTTTATTTCTGTGAATAAATTTTATATCTCACACGAATAAATTTCAAATATTTCTTTTTTCAGTTGTATAAACGCTTTTTTATACCTTGCCAATCATGGGTAAACCAAAAAGTTTTGTTCAATTTTTTATTCAAATTTTACTGAATTACATTTAAAGGAACTAAATTGCTCGTCAATCAAATAATCACTATCATTATTTCGTGAAAGTGAGAATAAAAACCGAACTTTCTGACTGATTCAATAATTATGAAATTTAGTTGAAGGACTTTTTTAAATTTTTCAAAATAGAATTTGAGGAAAGGCATGTTACAAGTACATGAGAAATGACTCGGCCAGCCATCCAGTAGATTGGTGCCTCGAGTAAATCGTCCGTTACTGCGGGACGAATTAACATACTCTCATACGCGGCGGTGAAACGTGTGGCGAGTAAACAACGATGATCTAAATTTAGAGAGACAAAGAGAAGCAGTGCTCAGGGAATAATGGAATAGATTAATCTCGAAGGCTAATTTATATGCTTGCTCTCGACATGTTTACCCACTCGATTCAAGTATCGAGAAAGAGACATTGCATTCCCGCAAAAACCAGTTCTGTCTACGTGCGTAAATAATTATTCTTCAATTATTCAACTATTAAAGCAGAAATTCAACTTCGTGAATGTCTAGCTACGAAGTAGAGGTATTGTGTCTAACATCGCTATTAGCTAACAATGTAATGGCTAGATAAATAAGTAATTCACACTTAGACAAAATAAATTTCAGTTATGAGAGATGAAAGATCATAAGTAATATAAGTAACAAAAAATATAAAATAAATAAATAAATAAAAATCTAAATTAATTGCCGAGCAGTAATGTAACGTTATTTCTGATATTTTTATGAAATTACTTTAATTCTCAATTTTAATTCGCTGTCTAAATTTTAAAATACTAATATACTAAATTATATATTTTAAAATATAGACAATACACTAAATTATATATTTTAAAATATAGACAATACCATCCTCTCTATCATATTTGTAAAGTTGAATAATAACTAGTTAATCAGTTAAAAGTTAAGTTCAAAAGTTTATAACTTTTAATTTAATTTAATTTATTTTTTAAACGGGACAATTTTTTACTTTTAAACTAATTATTTGAAAATATATTATATATAACTTTAATTTATTAACTTTTTTGTCAGTTATAATAATTCATCAATATTAAAATCGTTGCGGACTACTTACAATGTAAAATAAGAAAAATTATAAATAATGCCAGCGGGATCTTTTTCGTCTCTCTAAGTGTCAATATTCTTGTTTTCTATAGAATCCTGAACATAAAATAGTCAGTATTTTCTTATAATAGACACACACACACCCTTTACTTTTCCACTTTATTTCATATAAATTTAATCTACGATTAAAAAGTTGATTATGCAGAAACATATATGTATTGCTTTGAATAATTAACTTTTAATTTTAATCTTTAGGTTCAGTGTACATATTTCTGTATTGATTTCTTTGAGTTCTCTTCAAATTGAGTTCTTCCCAAATGTACTTTATATCAGCAAAATAATGGTTTCGTCGTTATAATACCATCGATCCATTCTGGATAGAGCTATATCCTTCGTTTCAACCCATAAAAACAGTGATTTTCCTGCTTAAGAAATCAATATAGCGATTGTATGCGCAGCAGAATTATTGTCGCTTAAAATTGTGTAAAGTTTTTTATGAAAAAAGTTATATTTTGTTTTGTCGATATTTTACCGATATTACCTTAAAATACAAAATTAACGCTTTTATGTTCATTGTTATGGTTGTAATACTTATTAAATTCTGTAGCTGGATTTCACGTGTAAACGAGTGTACATAATAATGTACACTTAGAAAATCGTTTTTCTCGACGATTAATTTTATTCAGATCACAAAACTTCCTCAAGAGCGTTTTCTAAGGCTATTTTATGCAGAAAAAAATGTTAATCGAACAACATCATTACTTGGAAAAAGGCTAATAAGCTAATTCAATTTTAACTTAACTTTTAATTGAGTTTGTTTTTATTTAACTTTTAGCTTAACAAAGTTAATTTCATAAGCTATTAATAGCCACTTAACTCTACGTATATAACATACAATAGCTAGACATAAAGGCTCATCACAATCCGATTCAGTACCGATTCCATATATCAGTGAATAATGAGCCAATAACGAGTTAATAATAGCAAACTGGAAGATGTAGTCTGGTCTGTATCATGTAATTAACTGCTAGCTTTTTTACTTAGATCGACTAGTTACATTTCTACTCGGGTATTGACGAATAATCCATGCGATGATGATGGCGATGATGACATCACGCCGCTCGGAATCGCGTTCGTCGTCAGTTAAAACATTAAAAGCGCGCTTATTTCGCTCAGTTCTCGGTAAAGCCGTCCGCCAGCTCCAATTGCAAATCCAACTGTTAAATGGCGTATCATAAGAATGATACGATATAATGTCTAGGATATAGTGCACGTGATCGTACAAAGGCACCGGCAATTCGAGTCGTATATGTTCGTCGTGCGCGTTACGTGTTGCTCATGTTCGTAAGGTGTCAGTTGCTAATCCTGCGACTTGCTCTCGGAAGTCTCAACATGGAATCTCTCTCTCTCTCTCTCTCTCTCTCTCTCTCTCTCTCTCTCTCTCTCTCTCT
>NW_022639470.1:1258618-1283891 GCF_010583005.1 Odontomachus brunneus
CTCTCTCTCTCTCTCTCTCTCTCTCTCTCTCTCTCTCTCTCCTCCCCACCCCTTTCTCTCTCTCTTCCTCTCCCTCCTCTCTTCCCGCTTTCCCCCGCCTCTTTCTCATCCCTATCTCTCTCTCTCACATGTATACCTGATGCCGCGAGCTCGAGGACATCACAGGGCGGTGAGAACCTCGGCTCACTAATCATTTCAAGAATCCACAGTGTGGACTTTGAGTCACGCAGACATTGCTTGAAGAATCCACGGGTTTTCATCACGTCGCGTCTTATCATGACGTTGCAATAATATGCCTCTGTCATCTTTCGAAGGAGCATTAGAAGTGCATTAATTTTAACTTTCAATCAAGCAATCGTAATCTTGAAACGTAAATCGTTCCCGTCACGTCGCCCGGACACGTGACGCTGAATGTAACGGTATATATGTGAACGGAGCGGCTGTGCGACTGGTGAATTTTATTAGCCGATAAAAGGAGATCGAAAATGTCTCAACCTGTTGAAAAAAACAAAAAAAAATTTATTTTCTTCGTTCTCTAATCGCCGAAAATAAAAAACAAATTGTTGTGACAGTCTTATCGTTGATGCTATCACGCCTCATTAAATTATGTGCACGGGGAAAATGTTATAGTGAAAGTTACGTTAAAATTATACTTCTATTTACAATCTGACTTGTATCTCAAGCAATAGTATATTTATCAATAATTTATTTCAAGCAATAAAATGACAAACGATGACAAATGACTTGCAATGGTAATAGTTCCCTAACGATCATCAAACAACAAACATACTTTTGTTCTAATAACCGAGGGATTTTTCTCAATGTGCATTTAAAAATAACATATTAGATATAACATATTTAGGCCCGTATTAATAGTCATTACTTGAAACTCGTCTCAAGTGAGGTTCTCAGATACGCAAATATTCAGATTTCAGTTCAGAATTACACTGAGAGAAAAAAATAGTTGGAATAACTATAATCTCACTATATTTTATAGTTTGTTTTGGCTTCAAACATATATTTATAGTTCATCTAAACATGAAGTTACAGTAGAATGAACACAGATTTATAGTCACCATCTTATTACTCTATATATATGGTAAAGCATCTTTTGGGAATATAGTTACATGTACCTATATTTGCCAAATATTCCAATTGTATTGACTATATAAAATAGTTAATTCCTCTTACCATTCAATATTTGCTACCTTACTATATTTTTTATTTCAAATAATTATAATTCTTGGTAAAAATTTTACACGGGTCAGTTATACTATGCTTATATTGTAAATATTACAAATATTATGGTAACATTTACTATAAAAATTATATTCCTAACTATAATCTTTTTACTATATCATTATAGTTCCAAATATCATACATTTTTCTCTCAGTGTAGATGAGAGATTTTCTATTGAATCGCAACTACAGATGTAAATGTCACGTTTATCATAATTCAACTGACAAACTTGGATCTGACTCTGAATAAAAATCTGAGTATCTCACCTGAAACAAATTTAAAGTAACAATTATTAATACAAGCCTTGAATTTGCAGTTCCAATTTACAGTACGATCTCAAAGAATCGATTAAGCCCACCCACAACCTCGTCGGTTCAGTTGTTACGAAATTAACAAGAGGTTTTGCGTAAGCATATACGAAGAAAAGAAATATTATCACTATGTTCGCATATGCAGCCTCGTAACTTGTGCTCCGCTTCGCACGTGCACTTGGCGTGAGACACTAACGTATCTCTTCGTATACATGTCTCGAATAACGTTGATTTATCTCTTTATTTAATCATCAGCCAGGTACTTTTATGCAATTCACGAATATCAACGCGGCGACTAACATCTTCTTTCTCAGAACTCATTGGCTCGTATTCTGAGTTCTCTTTTAACGATAAATGAGCCTCTAAAAGTGACTCATAGCCAATCAGAAAGCTTATAAGCCACTTTTAGAGGCTCATTTATCGTTAAAACTCAGAATACGGGCCATTGTCTTTTCCTTCTCATTTTGTCTGTGCCTTCATTAAATTACTTCTTCATTAAAAAAAGACTGGTAATTGTTACTATATGTATTTAGCTATATAATTTAAGTAAAAATTCGGTAAACTAATATACTTTGAGTAACTAATATATCAAATATGACAATAATAACTAAATATATAGTAAATTTGATGTACGAAGGACTTTTAATTACAGTTAAATGAACTAAAAATTTTAGTAATAGCTACCAAATATTTAACATCTGTTACTAAGTATTTGATGACTATTATTGGATATTTAACAAATGTTATAAAATCATTCAATTTTTTTACGAAATATTTGGTAAATATTAATGTTTGTCTTGTTGTAAAATAACGAAATTAATATTTATCGAATTATTAATATTTATCATTGGTGTGAGCTAATGAAATATTTATGGTGTCTATTAACTGTACTTATATTAATATATTATTACTTATATTAATATATATCACCTATTAATATTTGTCACATATCGATTGTTGAGTTCTTTACCCAATATTTACTAGTAAATATGGCATGCCACGTTTCTTAAAAGTTATTAGAAAGGTTATAAGCGTGAGTACAAAGATATATCATCATAGCTTGTAGGATTTATCAGTTTCTGTTCGATTATGAGGTAAAGCATTAAGTGAGCGAGTCTAAAAAAGATAGATGATGATTGCTACACACTGAGAGAAGGATTTAGTAAATATTACTAAAATTTGGTTACTATTACTAAATGGTAGATGTAAATATAGCGGGCCAAAGCTATGGCAATATTTATTAATTAATTTAGTTCTGTAAAATAAATTATTTATTTGACAGAAGTAAAATTTATTTGCTTCCAAAATATATTTGGTAAATAAAACTTATTGAATAGTTGAACAAAATAAGCGATTTTGTAATAGTTACAAAATTTTTGGTAGGTTCAACCAACCATCTGTAATAATAGATATTGAAACGATGTAATAACTGCAAATGAATGAATTTTTCGTTGTGCTGCAACAAAACATACTTATACTAGTAACAAAATAGAACTCGTACCTACTGAATCTTTTATTATATAGGATATAACAATTTCATAACAATTATCAAATATCTGTTCATAACTGTAATATATTTCATATTAAATATTTAACATTAAGTAACTATTATTAAATTATTTAATTGATGTTACTGTGAATGCAATTACGTCATACTCCCGATCTATTAAATATTTTGTAATTATTATAATATTTAGTATTAGATACTAAGGATTCAACGAATTTCTATAACTAAATGCAGTTTGTTATAATTACCAGTCTTTTCTCTCAGTGCAGGAATCGAATGAAACCACGGGCGGAATTTCACATATGAAGCGATAAAAAGAGTCGATATAAAAAATAAAAAATGTAAATGTTAAGGAACAGCATGTCTTAAAATAGAATTTAAAAAGGACGATAATATTTTTGGGATAAGATAAAAACTTATCTTTTAAACAATTTTCATCTCGGGCACAAGCTTTAATAATTGTTACCAAATCATCTCATTTTTTTCTGCTAAGATTTACTATTAACTTTCCAGAATCTAATTTGATGACCTAAATGTATAATTCCAGCAAGTAAATTTTGTTTGGTTCTGACACACGTTTTTACTTTATATAACTAAGCTATTTCCTAATTATCATTTGATGTTTGGTCCGCATTGCTTGACGGAATAATTTAGCAACAACTACCAGATTTGTTGCGAAGTCCTTCTTTTCACTGCTGTTCCTTTCTACGATAACGATAAATTTCGATCGACCAACGTGGATTCGCTCCGAACCGGTGCTCAGAACCGGAGTTACAGATGCTGGCGCGATAGGGGTCGCCGGCGAGCGCGCAGCCATCTCCGCCGTCTCCGTCTGCCGGGTTTTGACGGTCCCTCTCTCACGGACGTCGCACAGCGTAAGAAGAAGTTCGGACATCGTGGCAGGCCGCGGAAGACGGCGCAGCTACAAGAGGAAGACGGCAAAGCTATAAGAGGAAGACGCCAAGGGTGACCGCTGCAACCCGGAGAGGAGCACGCGGCGGTGGCTCCGCGCGCTCACGCGGCCAGGGCAACGGGGGGCACGAGGGGGCAGGCCTGGCGAACGTCGAAGGTGGGACTTTGACCGGGCATTGCCCCGGCGAGTCGAGCCGCCGGCAGAACGAACGAGTCCTCGAAAGAAAGGGTCTGTCCTCGCCCGTTCAACGTTCACGTTCAGACGTCTACGTTGCGCGGCGCACGTACACGAGAGAGTCGATCCACCTCGTCGGTACTCGGCCGGTACTTCATCTAGACGCGGCACCGATTCGGGTCCCCTGTCCAGGGTCGGATCTGACCACTAAGTTTGGACCTGATCGTGACGAGAAATCTCACGTCAGACGAAATCTCGTCTGAGTTGCTTAACTCGCTCGTCATCAGCGTCATATCACACACAGACATACATACACACACGCTCGCGCGTGTTACTCATCAATCTCTCATACGAAACCAGCGTGTAACGATAACTTTTTTATTTGTCACATAAATAAATTGTATCATAGTCATATTTTATATTTAGCCTTTACATGACGTACATTATTTGGACATCTTAATCTAGTATACATCCGGAGTCTTCCTCATTTTTTTTTGTAAAAATGTTAATGAAAAATCTAGGAAATATAAATATACAGTTAATGCTTCGACGCTGCTAACGCGTGTTCATTAATGGAAGAGACTGGACGCCGTATTATATATTTTAATGCATATAATGTACGTTAATATGTATTGTACTGTATTAATATACGTACTTGTGTTTACACACACAATTTTGAAAAATATTTTGTATTGTAGAAAAAACAGCGTATATTTTTTTATGCCACTGACTGTATCTTTAAATATATAAAATATAATTATGTAAAGGGAGATAATTGCAAATGTTCACTTAGCTATTTTATTTTATTGCAAATATAGAAAGAAACACGATGGAAATACGCGTGTGAATTTACATAAAAATTTATAACCTTTCTGAGTTTTTTTTTTAAGTTACTGTAGGCTTTATTTGTTGATACTTGAACCTTTAAGAAAAAGAATATTACACATTTCAATTCGCCGAAAACTAACTATTGAGTATACAAAGATACATAATTTCATCAAGTCATACATCATTTTTTCAATCAAGGGACAAATAAAATCATTCATAGTTTCTATTTCTTGCGATATTAATTTATTATATAATGCGGATTTTATTGAAATTATTAGCTATATCTGAATCTTTCTTGTTATCTATGATCCAAATTTGTAACCTCTGGATCACAGTCTAATATATATATTAGAAATAAATAAATAATTTATATAAAACTTTTCGATTATTTTAGTCAAAGAAAATTTCAGTCGATTAATGCCCAACATTGTTAATCTTAAAGAGCGCGAGTGCTCTCAAGGAAGCGTTCCATTTTAATTAATGGTATTTTGATCAGAAATTGTCTTACGACAATGTGTTTTTTTGCGTTTTTATAAAAAACGTTTTTTTTGCTGCATCGAGAATGTTGCATTATCATACGAAAATATGAAATTTGTACTCATTTTTACACGTGTGATTTAGTCATCTCTTTGATTAACGGCTCGACTGTCGAGAGTCGTTGCGGAGAGGTGGATTTGTGGGAAGCCGATCGATCGATTGAATTATTTCGGGCGCTCGTGGTCGCTCACACGTCTCTTTCCTCGTTCGAGGAATCATCGGCCGTGAATCCTGAAGCACGGCGATTCGTCCCTGTCGACGTTTATCTGTAATTTGCGAGCGATTCGCTGTCTCGCGGGAACTCATTAGGCGGAGTCGAGTGGATATTACCGACGATGTACTTTACATCTCGTATGTTTATGGAAGCTTCTTAAAATAAATATCATACAAACGCGCGCTTTTGATAATTCCCGATAACGTAGAGCGTCTTGTGTGCCTTGTGCAGGTGAGTCAAACGCTCGCGCTTGCGAAAGAGAAACCTGTAATAAATATCCCACATCTTTTCTGCTGTCAAAAAAATTTGACTAAAAGACGATCGGCAATTTAACCGCGGCATTATGTAAGTGGCGAAATATATGATGAATCGACACGTAGAATAAATACCATAGTGATCATCAATAACCGGGATTAATATTACCACCGTATCTCATTAAGAAGATACAGGACTCCGACAGAAATAAAATTTGAGGAATAGTAAGAAGTTGTAAATTGATGCTAAAGTGAATGACGAAAATGTCTGAAAATGTGGATTACGTAAAGGCGATCGTTGCTAACACAATCACGCTTTCCTTTTCGTATTTGTTATATAAACAGAATTTACATAAATATATATTACTTTGTCTTATTATATTCAGCAGAAAATCTAATCACGCATGTGTAAAAATCTTTCCGCAAACTTTTCCGATATTTTTAAGCTTCTAAATTTAGATACGAAGGTACAGCAATGTTCTTCAAATTTTTTTTGTTTGGAGCATCCAGACTTTCGATACGTACAAGTTGCGGAAGTTTTGGATTAGACAAATATTACGTTAACTAACAGCTTGAGATTTTATATTATTATATTCAAATTTTTTCTCGTTTTCGTCACATATTGAACAATGCTTCTATTTATTTTTGTACGTATTTTCATTACGTAAAAGCATTTGTAATCCTGTACAACCAATACGATGTAAACTTTGCAAAAAAATGTCAGTATTCTGTCCATAAAGTTTTCAGCTTATTACTTTTTATTACTTTTATTACTTTATTATTACTTTTTTTTATTACTTTTACTTAATTAATATACAATATTTCAAAGCATTCGGTTGATTCATTTTCGCAAAATTAATTCCCAAAAGTACGCTTATTTCAAAGCATTTGTCTGGTCCCTTAAACTTAAGTTAAGCAGATCTGAAGTTTAAGCTAAAATTGAATTATCAAAGATAAACAATTATGAAATACCAAAAATCAGTAAAGAATTATAATTCGAGATACACACACACATATTTATGTATCTCTTAACTTATTTTATCGGCTCTCTGTTAATACTTTTCAAATACAATTAATTGTACAAATAGACAGACGTACATAGAGTTAGCTTTATACTAATGAATTTATGAATAACAAAAAGATGCGAAATTTAGATATTCAATTTTTAAATAGCTATTGTTTTTGTAACTTTCGTTCCACAGTTTAGATTCTTCCTTCAACTACACACACACACACACACGCGCGCGCGCGCACGTGCATATTATTTATGAAAATTTGTTTTTTGTTTCTGTTTTGTTTTTTCAAAGTCACTAGAACCATATATTTATTTCTCTTGCCGATTGCAGGAATATTTTTTGCAGTTGTGAGTACGGCCACGTGCTGCATATTTATTTATTATTTACATATTTTTTGTAAATAATAAAAAATCCCATGATTGATTTCGCAAAATTAATTCCCGAAGGTACGCTCTTGTTCAGAGCGTCACGTCTCGATCTGGTCCCTTGAGCTCTAAACAGTAGTTACTTAAAGTAAGTACTTAAACAGTACTTTTACATTAAATCAACTGAAATCCACGCGACTGAAGTCCAGCGTCCCGATTCCTTCGCGAGCGATTTGATCGAGGATTCCTCGGCCACTCGTCTCTGCGGCCACGAGCGAATCCGAGCGCGCGGGAAAATTCAGCTTGCGCTAATGCGCGCTCAAGTGCAATATCACGTCCGTCAGACAACGGTCAACGGGGGAGCGAGTGGCAATTGTGCCGGGACCTCGAACGAGTAACGCGACGTAACGCGCGCACCGGCGGTTCCACCGGTTCGTTAATCACGAGGGGCACACGCGCTCGGAGCGGACGGCAGAGGGAGGGGGAGGGGAAGGAGGAATCCCTCGTTACGACAATATACGCACCTACGCGTTCGCGTAATGAAATCGGCGACTGCGTAGGTAGGTGGGTTAGAGGTAGAGAGGTAGGAATCGCGCACGTAGAGGATCGCCGCCGTGCTCTCCGCGCGCGGCTTCACGTTCCGGCTAAGGTCGCGCGCGCGGCACGTCGCTTCTAATATTAGGGTCGGCCAATCGGACACGCGGCTTTCAGCACGATCCCCCGTGCACGATCTTCGGCGATCTTTACGACTGCCTTATCATTTGCATCTTGATTACTGTTATTGCCGCCACCGCTGCCGTTAATAGCCACTGCCGTTAATCGCCGGCTCGCTCTTTCTCTCTTTCTTTTGCATGGTGCACCATTCATGTCGAATTTGAGCCCCCTTCCTGCCGTACGCAGCTATCGCTCGGATATTTCGCGACGATACGAACGTTTAGAACGATAAGGTACTATGTGTGCGATCACGCACATAGATTGTGTAGGGCGTCAACCTATCCACGGCAACTTGCCCCGACTGCGAGGCAGGTTGATCATGATAACTTTTCGCTTTTAAGCGAATTAGTAAAAATGTTTATAATTAAATCGGTAAAAGGGATATTTCACCGATAATCATTAATTTTCAGTAGAAACACTTTCATGTCAATGTGTGCGTGTGCTCCGTTTTATATTTCCACTAAATATGATCAATGAAAGTAGGACTTCATTGTAAAATCTGTGACAAATTCGTTGTATGCTGAAGCAAATCGAACCTTCTGCATCTGGAATGATGAAATTAACGGCTTCCATGCGTCTTAAGCCATGACACCATTTCTAACAAAATTTGCTATGTTGTTTAGCAAGATAGACTTTATACTAAGAGAAAAAATATCTAAAAAATGTGAAATTTATTTCGATGCATACTAATAACATATTTACTTGCACTAATATACATATTTTTACATTGAGAAAAAAAATTTTTTAATGAGGAAATATATAATTTCTTAAAAGAAAGTTATTTTGCATAAAAACAGTTATTTATTCTACTTAAACAAAAGAGATTTAAGTAAATATATTATTACTATCCATCACGAATATATATAAATATTTTTTCCTTCACACACACACACACAAATTATTGATAGTTTATCTCTATTAGAAACTATTAAAAATATAGAAATTGAAAAAATTTATATGAAGAAAAAACTATAAAAAATATCTTCTCCGTATAATTGAACCACTAATTATAAGTATAATATTTCAGTGTAGAATGCAATTTTTGAGCAGCTACTGAATAGTAATATTAACTTTTAACAAATATATGATTCACGGGATTCTTCCTGACGTAAGGATGTAAGGAAAGCTTCTCTCTCTTATTCCCATGGTCAATCGCAATAATTAGCTGTTTGAATAATTCTAATCTCGTGTAACCTGCCCCAATATCCACTACTTGACATATTGACTACTTGATGTTATTGGTATTTGATATACTAATTATAAACGAGATATTGACATTTAATATGATAATTATAAGCGAGGAAATATCTCAAAACATTCCGTGGTAACTTGGGTTGGAAAAAATTGACTATCGAGATGTGTTAAATCTGTAATTTTTCTCCGAGAGAGAAGAGACTCCGAATTAGTCGGTGAAAAATTCTTAGCAATTCTGATGACTACACATTCGTAATCCGAAGACCCACGCTCTTGGTAGCCATCGTGCACTGAGAGAAAAAAATAGTTGGAATAACTATAATCTCACTATATTTTATAGTTTGTTTTGGCCTCAAACATATATTTATAGTTCATCTAAACATGAAGTTAGTAGAATGAACACAGATTTATAGTCACCATCTTATTACTCTATATATATGGTAAAGCATCTTTTGGGAATATAGTTACATGTACCTATATTTGCCAAATATTCCAATTGTATTGACTATATAAAATAGTTAATTCCTCTTACCATTCAATATTTGCTACCTTACTATATTTTTTATTTCAAATAATTATAATTCTTGGTAAAAATTTTACACGGGTCAGTTATACTATGCTTATATTGTAAATATTACAAATATTATGGTAACATTTACTATAAAAATTATATTCCTAACTATAATCTTTTTACTATACCATTATAGTTCCAAATATCATACATTTTTCTCTCAGTGCGTCATATTGCTCTAATCAATCGAACAGTGGGGAGATTTCAGTCAAACAAGTTTTCCTTTCTCACCCACGTATCTTACCATTGACCTATAAAACTACACGCGTGTGTACTTTGCGCAAGTTATCAAGTAGGAGGAGGAACTGGGTTATCAAAGAACCTCAAAACAGCGCGCGTATTGCTTATGATCGTTGATATTTATTTGTTGATACTTATTCGTTTGTTTACTCTTCACAGGGGAAAACATCTCATATTAAAATATATGTGTTTTATATTTATATATATATTTATTTATATATATATATATATATATATATTTATATAACATTCGAACCTCAGCAGGGCAGTGTTTTCCCTGGCCGCATATATTCGCGAGTCACGCGCGGTCAAAGGACACGGCAAAAGAACGGTGCGGATAAGCCGAAGAAGAGATATATGGGAAGTTAATTTTAGAATAATAATAATAATAATGTAAATTTGTCTACATCGAGACGCCGCGATTGCTCATTCTTCTATGCGTGCCGGTAAGCACGGTGCCCTGGATTATCTTTCCTCGGCCGTGTATTTTCTCGTTATCGTCTTAATTCGCGATGGTCGAAATCGGCGCAACTTCCGCGCGAGTATCTCGAACTCTGGATGCGCGTCGTGTTCGCGTGATTCGCCAGGCACAGTGATGAGCCCCCTGCCCTTCGTAGCTGCATCGAATTGCGTGCCTGCACTTCACAAATGAAGTGGACAAAAGGAAATTGAGTAATGTCAAGTTCATCGCGCCCAACCGAAGTACCGTAATAAAAGACCTGGGAGAGCCAGACGTCAGGTCGAGCAGAGGACACTTGGTGGAAAGAGATAGGGAAACGGAAAAAGCTACAAGATAGAAGCGCAGCTACAAGGGAACAGGCGAAGTCAAACTCGCGGAAATTCGCACGCCGATTTCAGTCGCTCGATATCGGACAACACGCTATACGGCTGCTATGTGCGCGTCTCTTAATCTCTATAATCGTCATATCGCAGATAGTATATCGTCTCTTCTATACTCGTAGCTATTCTTACATAAATATATCGTCGATGAGAGAGAAGGACAAATCCTAAAGGCATGAAGAAGGCAACGATGTATCGTCCGTCCTTGTCGGAATGATTGACGCTCTGCTCGCGTTTGTCTTTCTTTTGACACATTCGGAAAATATATACTATATACTAGTCGCACATATATCTCTCACATGTATCTCTCTCTCTCTCTAGATATTATATAATTATATACTACATATATATATATATATATATATATATATATATATATATATATATATACGATAAACATATTATCTTTTATATTTATATATATATCTTTCTCTCTCTTTTCCAACTTATCACTGTTGCAGTAGACGCGAGAACATGTATCTGTGAATGTGGCCTTCTCTCTCCCTCCCTCCCTTTTCTGTCGAATAAAAAATCGGACGGCGCATGAAATAGAAATGTCGAAAAGATGCATTTCTATCTACCACGATGCGCCCACCGGTATCGGAAGCGCAGAATCACCGGGCGAGAGGAAGCGCGCGTGTTCTTATCTACGCTCGGCAGGATGCAGACCAGATATGTACGGCATACAGTTCCGATAACCCCGATACAGCCGTCACCCCAACTCGAGAATACGCGCATGTAACATCCCTCTCGGCTCGGTCGCGTGGAAGAACTGGAAAGCCCCAAAAAATTAATCGACACCGTTCGCCTGTTCATTCGTCGCTTTATATTGATTCCAATTGCAACCAAGAGCTCTTCGAGAAATCTCGATCGACAAGATGCCGACGTGATCTCGCGTGAAAACTGCGCGCAAGCGCCATTTTCTACCTCCTTTCTCCGTTTCTTTCCTAGAATTCACGTGGTAAGACGTAACGAAATTTTGATACGTCTCAAAATCGGTGTCGCGCATCAATCGACTAAAATTGTCTTCAACCGCAATAATCGGCAAATCAGTAATAGAAACTAATTGATCGTCACATTTGCACTGAGAAAAAAATACATGAAAATCTATTTGTGGGATATAAAGTTTGCGTTCACACAGAAATAAATTTTATATCTCACAAATAAATTTTCAAGTATCCAGTACAAACAATTTCATCGATTGGGGGAATTAATTATTAGTCAAACTTTTATATGATTGATGTGAAGAAAGATGTAGGAAAGACTGGGACTAGTTAGCAAAATCGATTATTTCTACTATTTTCTAACAAGTTACAAATGAAGCAAGCAAGATTTTTAATCATGTCAAAGATATTTTTGAAATCCTTGCTTGCTTGATTCTGAAATCTGTTGAAGAACTGTAGAAACAATTGATTTTACCAACTTATCTCGGTCTTCGGTCTATTAACGCAAAATTTGATTTGAATGAACCAACCAATGCGTTTTGATTGAAAGACAAAATTTCTACGGTTCTTATGACCCGAATTTGCGTTTCTAAGGACTAGAGAAACTCCGTTTTCTCCAACCACAACGCGTTGGTTTCATCACAATCAAAGTTCACGTTAACACAACCCAACTTTCTCCTTTGTGAGTTAACTGATTAATAATTGATTTCGTCAATCGATTAAATAACTCGTGATTACATACACAACACGATAGACTCATTTTCACGACTGATTTGCCGATTCTTTTAGTCAAAGAAAATTTTTGTTGTAAATCTCCAATACTGGCCGAAATCCGCAAGAGTGAACCTCGCAAAATCGAGAAAGTGGCGCGTGCGACAAGAATCGCTTGGTTCTTCGCTCGGGAATAATCGCAGTCTTGTCTCGCCGGAATGTCGATTAACTATTATTGAAGGGAGAATACGCTTTATATATATAATATATATCTAACGCTAACCAGGCACTTATTATTAGACGCAATAACGCATATCGCTAATGTCGCGGCTGAACTTCTAAATAGCGCTCAAGCAAAAGAGAAATCATTGACTGAGAACAAAGTTTGTCGCTGTGGAAAGAACGAAAGTCAAGCGAGGCAAGAAAGAACGTCTATAATCTATGACGGTAGATTATAGATAGAAAGAAAAAACATTAGCAATAATATTATGCGACTTCTGTACGTCCTCTGACGCTCCGAGCATTGACGAAACGAATCGGAAAACCGGTCGGAGGAAAATAACGCGAACCATAAATATCGATATACCGGACAACAGCGTTGCGTTTGTGTTTTTCTTCTTTTAGTTCTATCTCACACATATATCTAAAAAAGTGACGCGGTAGAGCGTTTTCGATTACCTGGCAGTCTTACTTTGAGCATAAATTTCACATGGAAATGTCCCTGGCGCGAAGAAGAAGCGAATAGTGACCGTGTCGCATTTTTCTTCGTGTCTCTCTCTCTCTCTCTCGTCGCTATACGAGCGACTCATTCGTCCATACACATTCGCCGCATGTTCATCGCCAAAAGTAGGCACGCTAACACGTCCGAAGCGGAACCAACGCGCGTTCTTTACGCGAGAATGCCCGCGTTACGTACCGAGAAATCGCTAAACTGAAAACGCGCCTCACAGTCGTCAGTCAGATGGGCCATTTCCCGCGAGTTACTGACAAGGGAACATAGGCAACCCGAAAATTCAGAAAATTCTGAATTGTGTGCAAGAGTAGTACATCTATAATATAAAACTATTTTTTGTTTTTGCTAAATTTCGACTTAAGGGAATGAAACCACCCCTCGAGACCAATGAGTGGCGAAAGGGGGTTCATAAATTTTTCATTTTTGCAAAATTTGAATACACCATTGCAAAGAGTACAAAATATTCTATCACTTTTATATAAACTATTTTTTCATATGCCTTGTATTTTAGGAAATATTCGCTAAAAATAAAAATGTGTTTTCTCGAGAGGATTTCACCCCCTTAAATCGAAATTTAGCAGAAACAAAAAATAGTTTTATGTTATGGATGTACTACTCTACTTGCACACAATGTCTCAGAATTTTCTGAATTTTCGGGTTGCCTATGTTCCCTTGTGAGACAAAAGTATGCCTGGGCACTAGTAACATTAGTACCTAACTGTGTATATATATATATATATATATATATATATATATATAGAGGGTTGCTTTATCAGTTATATGTGCTTTATTTTTGTAATGTCTGTAACATGCATAAAATATGATCCGAAATCTTTTGTTTATACTTCTCATTGTTTACTTACTTCTCATTTTTAAATGTCATTCATATTCAATAATAATAAAGAAATCGATAAAGTACGATTTAGGAGACGGCGATACGATTTCGGCAACTCTGTCTCACATATACTCTATGTTCAATGTTTCAATATTCGTATGTAAAAACCAAAGAACATGAGAAAAATTAGATTTAGAGTTAGATACCAGTGTTATTAGTATCCAGATATTGGTACTTCTACTTTAAAACACTAGTTCGAGAAACTCTCTTTGCTGAGAAATCTATTTCAACGTGAGCCCTGTATTATAGTTTAAATGAGTTTCTTTCTCTGCTTTCTTTAAATAAATTTATTGCATTGTTTTATTTATATATTTATTTTTTTTATGTATTATATATATATATATATATATATATATATGTGTGTGTGTGTGTGTGTGTGTGTGTGTGTGTGTCTCTTTTTACTTATATTCATATGAAAGTTTTTACAAAGTATAAATCTAGCGATATGTCACTTCCGTGTTCAGATTAATATGTAGGATTAAGATAGGAAGACACGAGTTATCGAAAGATCGTAGTCCGATTGGCACTACTTTCCTTTGAAAACAGAGGAGAAACCCGCGAGTCTCCGGTATCGCGTAATTCGAGCACTGGCATTACTCTCCCTCCCCTCAAACACGCACACATGCACACACTGAAGGTCTGCAGAAAGTCAATTCATCGATTGTACAATCTATCTCGAATACCGTTATCTCAATAAAAGTCGGAACGTAAACGCAACGATCACCTCTTTAACGTGAAATCAGCCCGGATATTACACGTACGGTCGATCTCCTTTCTTTTGTCTCTCTCTTTCTTTCCTTCCCACTCCCGCGGATCTTGTGAAGCGGACATTTTATCACTTGGCAAGGCGGTGTTAGCGCGCAACAAGCCGCCACGTTTTGATTTCTATCGAACAGCACGGGCGAGTCGGGGGCGTCGTTGTCTCGGCGATAGTAACACGACACTCGATGTGAACACGTCGGCGGTATGTCGGGACGTTGTGCGTGCCTGCATGTAAGACACACGTGGCACCGCTTGCAGACAGAGAAAACACGCGACGAGCGACGGCACTTTTTCACTCGCTCCTCGGCCCGGCGCAACAGCAACTCCACCTTAGAAATTCACCCCATGGTCCTGATCGAGTTGGCACCAAGCAGTTAGCTGGTTTGTGCAAAGCGACATAGAGTCCTATAGCTACTGATAAGGTCCTAATTATTAATAATCCCTATTATTAATGAAGCCCTGATGGCCATGCCACGTTGCATGACTCGTTAGGAGCCGGTACAGTCATCTTATACAAACCAGATGACTGATTGGGATCAACCCGTGATCAGGATGCGCTGAGAAGAAGATACTTGAAAATTTACTCGTGGAAGATCAACTTTATTCACAGGAATAGATTTAATTTCACAAAAGTGTAAACTTTATATTCTGCAAATCAATTTTCAAGTGATTTTTTTCAGTATGAGGTCAATTTCTAGTCGAGACCTTCAGCCATTTCTAACCTGGGCTATCACTTCGCGCACGAAGTCACGGGAGACAGCATGTCTGGACGATACTTAGAAACGTTCGTTGGATATGAACGAGGTGAAACGCAACAGTGAGCGAGTGGTTTATCGCCTGCCGAGATTACGCAACTTCGATATGATAATTACAATTTCACGTGCGGATACGCATAACACGTCGGTCCGCAAAGCAGCAACGCAACGCTGATCGCCAATTCGTAGTATGTACGCACAGTCTCTAGTATATTGAAAAAAAAAGGGAAAATAACTAGAAAATTGCGCGATAGCGTCACAGATTGGCCCCTCGAAACACCAGCATGTATTTCTTTTTTATTATAAACTTCTATTGTAAAAAAGAAATTGAGACGATGAAAAGAATATATATTTATGCCACGTCCCATCTTGATACATTAATTTTAAACTACAGTGTGGTCCCATTTTGACACATTAATTTTACAATATAAAAATACAGTAGAATCTCTTCTTCGATAACGTACAATACGCAATGTTAGGTTAAGAAGGTGGGAGAGTTTGTCTCCTCCTCCCACGTTCCGGAATTATTTACGTACAAAATTGTGCGCATGTCTTTTATGCCTGGAATGAAATACGAGAGAAGACGGATTCACACGTTAATTAATAATCCTATACACATACGCACGTACGCGCACGCACACATATATACGTACACACACAGTCTACCTCACCTCTTCCTCTCACATACAGATGCACACACACATACACACTCTCTCTCTCTCTCTCTCTCTCTCTCTCTCTCTCTCTCTCTCTCTCTCTGTGTATGCTCATTGCATGTACAATTTGTTTTGTCTATAACATATGATAGCAACTTACGATATACAGTTCTACGGGATGTTTGCTAGCATACATAGTTAACATACATAGCGTACATAAATCAAAATGTAATCGACAGTATGAAGGAAGAAAAAAGGGATAAGTTAGATGATAATTCGCAGGGGGAGGCGCGTGCGATTCTCTTCCTCGCGTACGCGCATAGACAGAGACTTGCGTATGCAAGAGAAAGAGAAAGAGAGAGGGGGCGATCTCGCGAGGGTACTAAAATAAGAATTATGGCGCAAGCTGAGAACCGACGCGAGTCCGCGATAACAGAAGATATAATAGGATAAAATACCCAATTATTGGGTGTTTGTATTGATACTCGAGAAAAACCTGGCTTCTCTCGCGACCGATGACGGTTGTTCACAGTTTTAATCGTGAAGTTCTCTTTTTCGGAATGATTGAATGCAGGTAAACAGCTCGACTGTATTGCCGGTCGTACGAAAAACCAGGTTTTTTTCCCTGTAGGTTTAATGACTAAGAGGATACCAGTAATTGGGCATTTGATCCTACTTGCCGTTCCGAACCTTTCACAGTAATTACACGGTAATCGCGATGACATGGCGAATCCGAAAATCCGCGTCGGGCTCGGGAGACGACACGCGTCCGTGCACTCAGCTCGATGGGGAACGAAAATAAAAAAGAAAAAAAAAAAACAAAACAAAACAAAAAATGAAAGAAAGACATGAAGGCAGCAAAGCTAGCATAAAGACTGAACACGAGCGCCGTTCCCCGCTTTATCACACGGTCGAAGTCCACGAACGAAGGCCCCGGGAAATGCCGGGAGTGGACCTCGCGGCTCCTCAACCTCTTTCACAGGTTTACCACTCCTCTCTTCTTCGTTGAGCAATACGTCGGATCCGAACGGTAAAAGTATCCAAAGTACCGTCACAACATTCCTGGCGTTCTTATCAACGAACAAAAATAAAATCGCCCTTAGATATATCGCCCTTTTGTTTCCTTCCCTCCTTCCTCCCCGCGTTTTCTCCTTTTTTTTTATCGATCTCCGTCTCTTCCTCGCGTGTATTTCTACGGGGCAGGTCGTTCCACCGTGCGTAACGAACGAATACACACACGCATGTATTACAAGTTCGTTCCTTGCGGAGGGACTTCGCGAGAATGCCGCTCAGCGAAGCGCTTCGCGGAACAGTGGATATTTTTTCCTTCTTTTTATTGTTTCGCCTGCGGAGGAGTCCCGCAGGAAGCGCGCGATTAGGAGAGAGAGAAAGAGCGACATCGCTGCAGGCTCGATTCCTAATCGGTCGTTATAAGCGGCTAATAAACGACGAATAATCCTGTTTGATCATGCGTAATTGCGAGTCGGGAGGGAAGAGGGAATGAACTCGTTGTCGTTGGGAGCGCGTGCGCGAGAGAAAATCCGTTGAGCTCCGTATCTCGGCTCAAAGTCACGATAAGAACAAGAAACAAAGGTTCCTCTGGTCCCTCAAGGCAGACTCGAAGGCTATTTCTGCGTGAGAAAATCGTGAACCCTGTAAAACAGCTGCGTGCCGAGCGAGCACGCGGCACGCTGAACGATACTTCGCCGCGCGCACTCAGAAAAAAATACTTGAAAATTTATATAAATGAAATATAAAGCTCGTTTCGGGGAGGAACAAAGCCTATTAATGTTCTCAGATTGAGATCGGCATCGAGCACTGATCGATTAGAATCTTAGCCAACTCAAGTAATCGGCAAACTGATCGTCCAATTAATCAATCGTCTTATATGTAATCGGGAGTAATTTAATCGACCGGTGAAATTAATTATTCGTAAGATTTTGATTCGATTGATTATACACTGATTAGCGATTAATTTCATCAATCGGTCGAATTATTCATAATTGCATCTGTGACGACTGCTTAATTTTGACTGTTGGTTTGCCGATTATTTCGCTCAAATAAATTTTAATCCATTGAAGTTCCTGGCTGCTCCCGGAACTCTTCATCGATGACATCGCGAGCGAAAAAATATACGTTCGAAACTCTTGTAAGATAAAAGGATATATTCATGAAATGACATTTGAAATCGATCGAATAGATCTACAAAGTAGTCTGAACACTCTCCTTTTCCTCTAACGAGCAATAAATTATCATGTTGATTTCACGCTAACCTATTGATTGTTGAAGCAAAAGAAAAGTGTTCGGACTATTCTGTACAATCTGCCTAAGCGATTGTGTCATTCTGTGAACGTATCTTATTTCAAGGTATTTTACAAGAATGTCGAGTGTGCATTCTGCCACTCTTCTGACGTCATTAATCAAGATGGCTGCGAAGAAGCAAGAACCTCAATGTCCGATAACGGCCATGGCAAAGGAAACAACGCTGTGTGCGAATAAATAATGAAGTTAAATAGCGAAAAGTGCGGGATATACGTTAGCCGTGCGAGCTGAAACAAATGCTTCCGAAATCTAAGGCTGCTTTCGTCACTCACTTGCCATGCCGTGAGACGTGAGATTCGTTTGGAGAAACAGAAGTAAAATAAGAAGAGAACCAAACGACACACACAGACAATGTCGGCAATGGAGTCCGGTGGAATCTCGGTCGACTCGGAAGGCCCCGGGGGGTCGCACGGGTAGTAAAACGACAAAAGAAGGAGACCCGGGGACGAGCAAACGTAGAAACCTAGTGGAACGGGCGATCGCAAAATCGATGGGAAACTCACCGCGGGTGAAAGGATCCGAAGACGAGGAGAAGCCGATGCGAAAGACAAGGAGAGACAGAGAGAACGGGCAGCGGAACGGCGCGCTTTGTCTCGACCCGACGCCAAAATGGAAGCGTGTATGAGAGGGACGGCGAGAGACACGTAAGAATCTTGGCCTAACTACCTAAACCTGCGCGAGAGGCCCGGTTGCACCGACGCGACGTCGACTGAGCCGATATGATCAACTTGAAGAGCCACCTCGTACAATAAATCTACATAATTATCTAGCTACAATCTAGAGAGAGACAGGCAAGGATTCTCGCTCAATCCGCCTCCCTCGAGTTACGACGAGTCGCTAAACTTGACTGAGTCTCTTTCTCTCTCTTTCTCCAGCTCGCTCGCTCGCTCGCTCGCTCGCTCGCGGCTCGCAAGCGATTGAATCAGCGATCGCCGGACGAATTAATGCGCAATCGATTAATCTTTGTGACACCGGCGGTTCTTAATGGCCTGTGTTAGTAGTTGTGGCTTGGAACCTGTCCCACGGCGGATGTCGGTCTAAGCTTAGTTAAATTTTAATGTTTCGTTTGAGTAATTCTTTCTGATTATTCTGATTTCACAGATGTGACATTGTGATTGTAGTCGCACAATTCAGCTCACGTCTAACTTTAAGATTATTTAAGATTTTTAATAGTCGTTACTTGGAACTTATCCTACGAAACGATAATCAAATCTGAATTTAGAGTTCGGTTGGAGTTTTCTTCATTTGAATGTTTTTTTTTTTTATATTTTGTTTTAAATCATACAATATACGCGACACATGCGTAATCGCGATTCAGTTGGAAACAACTCGCACGTCAAACTCTAAATTGAAATTCGACCATCTCTCAGCTGAAGCAAGTTTCGAGTAACGACCATTAATACAGATCAAGATTGAAATTCGAGTATCTCACCTGAGGCAAGTTTCGAGCAACGACTATGGATACTGTTCAATGCGTGAAGGAGGCGTCAAAGCCGACTCGAGGATCAACTAGGATTGAGCGCGATTTCTCTTTCCCTGTCTGTATCGTAAAGTTAGACTCTTAGAATATAAAAAGAGGTTACGAATTATTTAATTTAAAAACAGCCAAAATGTGGACCATCGGTGCAATCCAGTCTAATTAAAGACGCCGATACGTCTCTCTGGACGTAATTTTCCTGATAGCTCATCGGCGTGTCTCTTTGTCTTTCTCGGCGGTATCTTACCATTGTCTTTCATTCTCTCATTCTACCTCTCTCTCTATCTCTCTCTCTTTCTCTTTCTCTCTCCCTCTCTCTCACTCGATCGGTAGTCTCGTCTCGATCGAGGGACTCGGAACCTCTCGGAGAATTTCAGAGAGCTCCACGAGATCCTGCTGCTGTCTCTTGATCCCGTTCGATACGAGCTACACGTTCTCCTTGCCCTGCACCTTGCTCGCGAGGTCGGCGATGAGCTGCTTGTAGACCAGCGGGTCCATGTTCTTGCCGAGCTGGTAGAGAACGAACCAGTCGCCGATCTGGCACTTGTCCGAGATGATCTTCATCTGATCCTGCGGTGAGAGACGCGAGCGCGCACGCAACAGCACGTAGCGCAACTTCGGGCTGATGATCACGGCCATGCGGTACGCCAGGCTCAGAGCGCTCAAGATCGCGAGGATGATGAACCAGAACCAGAGGAAAACGTAGATCTTCTCGTTGACGATGTTGAGTGGCAGCACGCAGAGCCCGTCGAACTTCTGTACCGTGCCGGATGGACCGTATTTGTGGAAGGTGCATTTGGTGACTTTCGGGAATACCTTGGCCATGGGGTCGATACGGTCCTCGGGCTCCATCTCCGTGAACCGCACCACGTCGGAGCCGTAGGTAGTGAACTCACCGTCCAGGAAGAAGTCCATGAAGTAGATCTGGCCGAACACGTTGATGAAATTGAGCACTTCGCAGAGGAAGAAGCGGTACGCGTAGAAGTTCTGCATGTGCAGGTTCGTCGTGATGTAATCCACCAGCAGCTTGCGCCGGTCGCTCTTGCAGTCCTCGCTGATGACCGGGCAGTTGAGGTCGAGCACGAGCATCTTGATGCGACCGCCTTCCCAGTTCTTCCACAGGTAGCGTGGTATATAGAAGAGGATCGCTTGGAAAAAGAGAGTGAAGCAGACCCACTGGTAGTACTTATGGTACTTCACCTCGTCCTTGCCCTCGACGTGCGAGACTACTCCCGGCTGTACCATGTCTCTGCCGACGATGCCGGTCCGGTCGGGGATCGTGAAGGTCGAGTAGATCCAACAGTAGGTGTCCATCACGTGCAGCGGTATGTCGTCGACGATGCAGTCGATCGGGTCGCCGATGTACTGTCGCGAGGTCACCAGCAAAGAGAAGGCCACCAGCGTGATCACGGTGGCTTTGTAGTGCAGCCGGAACACATTGTTGTCGATGCACACCGAATCGAGCTTAAGCAGCCCCTTCACGGAGCCGAATACGTCAAACATGGCTGATGCGTTGTCTTCTTCCTCTCTTCACGGGACAAAAAACCTCTTCTCGTCTAGTAGCGCGCGCGTTCGTGAAACTTAACTGAAGGATCCTGTCGAGCCGCGTGGATCCCGGGTGCTCTCCTCGGCAGCTCTCACTGTGCAGCTACAAACGTCGAGTAACTGCCGCGAAAAGTTCTCACGCCAACCCCTAGGCGCAAGAGACGGCGGCGACAACAAACAGGGTCACTGTATAGTCGCCGATTGTCAGCGACACACGTTAACTCTCTCTCTCTTTCTCTCTCGTTTCTCCCGTTCTTCCGTATACACACGTGCGTTGCCTCCGTCGGGAAGCCGCGCTCTGTCCGCACCGACCGACAACGATGCGTACGTACCGTTGTCGCGCGCACCACTGGAGAATAGCGCACTATATCGTACTCGCGTTCGCGCCGCTACACGTCGCGTTACTCAGCGTTACGAGCGTCACCGAGCGACTCTGTCGTAATGGCTGCGCTCGAGACGCGACACAAGCACGCGAGGACACGGCGTTCCACAAGCTGCTCCCTTTTCCTTACTTCTCTCTCTCTCCGTTTCGCCCTCTTGAGGTCTCCCTCTCACTCACCAAGAGTCGTTCTGTCCGTCTCGCTCGCGCTCAGTGCTGCACGGACGTGCTTCTCTCCGTCTCTCTCGTGGCTCACGGGCCGGTCGGGGACCGAGAACTGTTCGTTGCTTCTGCCGCGCAGCAGGGAGGCTTCGTCCCCCACTTACGTGTCTACGGCGCAGACTCTATTCTCCTGCGCGCACCCTCGTAGCGTCGCCGTGTCCTCCTCTCTCTCTCTCTCTTCCGCGCCAGGCAGGCCCGTCGGCGCGTTGCATGCGCTTTATCCCGTCGACGATCGTGCCGGCTCGGCCGCTTTCGGCAGAGCTCGGCGAGCCTCGGGCGCCATCGTTCGCGCGCGCCGCGACACGGCTCCTCGCATGGTTGTTACCATGGCGACTGGGACTACCGATGCCGCGGGAGCGTGGGACTCTGCAGACGAGAGAAGCGGATCCGTCTCGCGGGTTTGCCCGATCGGCGTTAATCACGATTAACCTCGTCCTTTCCCTGTATCCTTATGACGGACAAGTTTAAGCGGCTTGGAATACTAAAAAGGCGAGTTGTCGGACCGTAGGTAAACCTTTCCGTATTGGCACAACGCACTTGCAGAGTCGCATTGATATCGGTTTCAATTGAATTTTTCTTGTTATATTTATATTGTTTCTGAATTAGAGAGGGAGGGAGTGGGAGAGATGGTATAGTAACATTTGTCGAGATATTTTTTATTGTAATTGGGTTTTGCATTATAAAAAGGTGAAATTATATATACAGGGAGTCTCACACTCTCCTCCGGGTATTTTGTGGGGACGTAGAACAGGTTGAAGTGAACATAAAAGTCCTACTGTTTTGCGATATTCGCAATAATTATCGAAATATTAATTGTAAAAAGCTTGTAACTGATCATGCAGAATATGGTAAATGAGTTATAGTAGCGACGACTGCCATCGTGTACTTATACTTTAGGTCAAAAAGTCCTTTACCATTTTCCAAATAATCACATAGATTTTTAATTATTAATTAAAGAAGATTATTGCACGATTTTGTGTGATAATGCACTCATCTTCTTTAATTAATAATTAAAAATTATGTGATTATTTGCAAAATGGTAGAGGACTTTTTGTTCAATTTGACCTAAAGTCAAATAAGTAATAAGTACACGACGGCAGTCGTCGCTATTATAACTCATTTACCATATCCTGCAGGATCATTCACAAATTTTCTACAATTAATATCTCGATAATTATTGCGAATATCGCAAAACGGTACAGGACTTTTATGTTCATCTCAACCTATTCTACGTTCCCACAAAATTCTCGGAGGAGAGTGTGAGACACCCTGTATATACTTTTTAAAAATATTGTACTTAAAATATTTTTCTTTCAGTTTTAAAAAATTCTCTTAGAGCCATGTACAGGAAGAGAGGGGAGGTTACTTAAATCGAATATCTTACATTTTTCACTTGTTTTTGATAATACGAAAAAATGTGTAAAACAAATTACACCACTCGAGAGAACAATTATAATGACAGAAAGTTTTTTTCTAAGTTATTTTTTCAGAGATTGAAGAATAAGATAACTTTTTGGAATAAAACTGTATGTTTTCGTTTGCACGCTTTTATAACCAATATCGAGAGATGTTCAATGACCTATGACAAAAAAATTTTTATAATCCTGAATATGGAAAATCACATATGTTTGAAAGAAAGTCAAACATTTATGTTCTTCAATACAAAAATTTATTTAAGGAAGTGTTTCCTTTTCGTGTAATTATTCACACTCACATTTCAACTCTGATATCGCGAGAATCTCAGGAAATGTTGAACTGCATTTCAGAACTACTTATTAGATAATTATAAAAAGCATTTCACAATCTAATAAACTGATAGTAGAATGTATGTTTGATGTTATGAATACTTCGTCAATTCAATATGGAATATCTCATCTTGAATTCCATAGCATGTATTTGTAGTTGTAAACATACATGTCTACTATTTAGATGCTTTCGTAGATGAGATTATAATATTTCTTGGTACTCTTAGTTTTATTTAACTCACTAGCTTAGTCAAGAGTTCCTTTTTAGGAATTACAATTTTGTCATTCAAATGCGCTAAGTAAGACTTTATTT
The DNA here is from genome assembly GCF_010583005.1 of Odontomachus brunneus. NCBI lineage: Eukaryota > Metazoa > Arthropoda > Insecta > Hymenoptera > Formicidae > Odontomachus > Odontomachus brunneus. The sequence goes on from NW_022639470.1 coordinate 1,282,996, forward strand.
TCCATATGAATTAAACCTATACTGATCCTTCAAAATATACAGATATTTGAAAGTTCAGGTTGAAAGTAATGCTAAAATTTCGACTTATGACGTGCATATCGGGATACCGGTTTCTTCGTCAACTTTGTCATGTCATGTTGTGTCGCTCGGGAAGAAAATGACACGTTGCTTCGACATTTCCTTCTTTCGGTCAGTGACACAGGATCGTGTCGCGTCCTGACGATCTGACGTAACTCTGACTCGCGGATGAAAACGGGTGAAAAACGGTGTTAACCTGACCAGCGTTTTTCTCTTCATAAGCGTAACATTGCGTGACAAAGCGTGAGTGTATTCGCCCAATGATAATATCTTCACCCAAACGTAGCTTGCAACGAGTCTCTCCCACCATTTACTCCGAATGAGGAGGAAAATGCACAATGATCTCGCAAAACAGCACACGGTGGATCAAAAAAGCGGACGTTGTACTTACAGAGACGAAATACAACAGCTAAAGCGGAACAATTATACATACATAATCATAAAATGTGTACCTTATCAATTTAAATAATTGTTGTATATAATATTGTATTAAACAAGAATTCTCTTAACAGCAATTTTTTTAACTGTTTCAAACTGTTTAATAAAACTAATAGTTTTTCTAATGAGTTTATCTAATTTGTATCTGATGCTAGTTTAAATGCTAGTCCAATACTAATTTAATAAGATCTAATCTAATAAGAGTTTATCTATATTATTGTAATAAAAGATTAAATCAGTTTAGTCATTTTCTTGAATAGTATTGTAAAACGATTAATAGTTTAGATAATGAAAAATTAAGTGAGAGAGAGAGAGAAAGAGAGAGAAGGGGAGGGAGGGAGAGAGAGAGGGAGGGAGAGAGAGAGAGAGAGAGAGAGAGA
>NW_022639470.1:1284025-1296878 GCF_010583005.1 Odontomachus brunneus
GAGAGAGAGAGAGAGAGAGAGAGAGAGAGAGAGAGAGAGAGAGAGAGAGTTTAGTCCTTCTCTTGTACAGTAATGTTAAAAGATTTAAAGTAAAGATCTGAAGCAGCTCTATTAATCCGACCTTATTAAACTCAATCTAACTCTTCTATTCAGGTCCACACACAACTTTCTTATCACAAACATATAGACACACAATGCTTTTTATTCCCTCTCTCCAAATACACGTTTTTTGTCTCACTGGATGCATTTTTGTAGTAGTTCCTTTAATCCGACTTTATGTAACTCACCCAAGTGCCTTTCCCCCACAGTTGTTTACATCTTCCCTTACTCACCATACGCATACAACACACTCTTTCTTTCCCCGCCTTTCAATAATTATTCATAATAATTATTCATAATAATTCACAGAATGTGTTTTGCGGTGGTTTCAATCGAATTTCTATGCATCATGTTGCTCAATTCTTAAAGTGTTCCCGAAACATTACTAACTTTTTAATAGTTATATGGTATTCAGAAAAGGTTGAAATCTACAAAAACACTATTTCTTTCACTTACAATTTACTTCTTGAACAGAAATCGACTTTTTACTCACCTTATTTTATGCAACTATGAACTTTGCTCTATTTATCCGATCTTGTTTAGAATGTGTCAAGAAATAGAATAAACTGTACGAATTTTGTACATAGAATTAATGTATATATTTTAATAAACTATTTTGTAGTTATTGGTACTAAAGCTGAATAGTTGCGGGAACTACACAGTTATTATATAGTCCTTGTAATCATTCTGTTATAATAACTGCAAAATAATTTATTAAACTATATACATTAATTTTACATATAAAACTCGTATAGTTACTATCATCATGGCCCTTTCTCTGACTGTGCCTTAAATTTAATAATATAGAAGGAAAATAAAATAATACTGAATAATTGTTTTTATTAAATTATTATTCGAAGTGTGTGTCAAAAAACTAATATTGTCAATCCAGGAATAAAAAGATATGATATCTACTACGATGTTTTTCTATTGATAAAATAGAATTGAAATCGATGAATTTCGAAATGCTTTTTAAAAAGAAAGAAAAGGAAGAATTCAACAGAAATTCTTCGATTATAATTGAAAAATTCAATTGAAATTCTTCTATTGAATCAAAATTGAAATTTGATCAAAATTTGCGTGAGCAATTAAAGTCACAGAAACATGCAATTTTCGACATGACGCTTTTTCACGTTCTCGAAATTTCGAGAATTCCAGAAAGCTAAAAAGCGGTCGATTTCAGTCGTTCCATTAGATGTTTCTTCTCTGTATTCCAAAATTCAACTTTGATTACCATTTTCTATAGTATACATAACATGAACTACAGAACTATGATAATCAAAGTTGAATTTTGGAACGCATCCCAGTTTAAGATTAGAAGTTCGACAGAGGAAAATCTGAAAAATTCCATTGAAATCGGATTTTAGTCGGAATCGAGGAACACACACGAAGATTTCAGTTGTCATCGCGCAAACAACTGTGGCAATTATTCGTCCTACTCACCGCGAGAAATATCATCCATAATTTCTATGTCATAGGGCGTTCTAAATATAAAACCACGATAACGAGTCCTACGCTTCTCCGCTGATTAATCGTTCTCGCGAAATGCACACATATATAGAACGGATTACCGTTTAAGCAATCGGAGACAAAGCGACGGATAGGAATACGCGAGACATCGTGTTGTTGTATCGTCATTTTCGGACAACGTCAGCAGCTGGATAACGCTGTTATCACGCTCGATCGTATTTCTGACTCTTCGTCGGCGAAACACGGGATGCTTATTGCAGCGGCCAGCTGTTTCGGTCGGCACGACGCGCCAAGTCGTCTCGTTATCTTCTGTCCAGGCAGCAGCGGGACTATACCTGACTACTTCTCGGAGAAAGAGAAAGGTTTCGGATGAATCAGACAATCGCCGCTTGGAAAAGGATCTTTAACCCTACCGGCACAAAGGAACAACGGGATGCAGCGGACGAAACCGGTTGCTTTTTGGCCCGGTGAGAATTTCCGAAGCTTCGAGAGAATGAAAAAGCATTGCTGCCGTGACGAAAAGTGCACGTTTCTCCTAGTTAAATTGCCGCAGTTTGCGCAGTATTGCCTGGACACCTCGCTCAATCGTACAATTGACCATTGTTATCCATTAATTTGTTATCCGTTTGCGTGAACTCTTATCTCTCTACAGAGTATTGTAGTAAAACTTACGTCAAAATTATATTTTTTACAGTTTCAAAATTATTTTTGTTGTTGTTTATACTTTAATTGTTTAATTGTTGTATACTTTAAAGCTGGAGTATACTGCAAGTAAAATATAAATTATTATAAGAATAACAAATTTTAGACGATTTACTGAATATATTTTTTACATCAACTGATATAAAAAGCACTCAAATAATTACAACAATTTGCAAACAAATCAAACGTGCGTAACATTTTTAAACAAATATTTAATTTCCGGCCATAATACTGTATTCCAAGATTACAAAAATTTTGTTATAATTTTTATCACAATATTTTCTCATATTCTATATCTAATTATATCTATAAAAAATTCATGTGACAGAAAAAACTTTTTTCTGTCACATAGATTACATTATGCGATATAATATTTTTTATGTTGAAATAAATTGTTTTATTTAATTTAATTTATGTTGAAAAAATTACGTTAAAACTAACAAATGTTTTCTGTTTGCCCGAATTTTCCCCGAATGTAATTTTTAAGTTTAAAAAAATTGATTTTCTCTACATATATACAAACGCAGTTTCATTAATTGAAATATAATAACTAATGATTTTCTGCGGTATTTGGTTTGTAATATGCTTCTTTTAAGAATAAAAAAATATATCAGTTTTGATTATATTTTGTGCTTAATTACAGAAAACTCACGTAAAAAAAAATCGAACCTTAACGAATTTTTATAGGAAAATATAGTGGAGGGACTTTTTATGGAAAATATTTTGATACTGATTTTTTTTGTTGATACTGATAGTACTTCAATATAACAATTTTTAAATTAAATCATATTGTGAATTGCATGGAATGTTCCATATACATGAAGGGAGAATATTGTAATTTTTTTATATAATTTTTTTTCGTTTTTACTGTGTTTTTAGTGTGTTCTAGTAGTGCAAAAGTAGACTATCAGTCTCAGATTTATCAGTCTATTTTGTCAAAAAATATAGGAAATTTCGCTAGAAATATAGCAAATTTTTTAGTAGCACATTTTATCCTTAAAATATAAATAAATAAAACTAAATATAAATAAAATGTAAATAAAACTTATAAAATGAGAGGATAATAAATTACTGCAGAATGTCAATTTATTCAAAATTCTGTAATAATCTTTACTAGAAAATTCTCTTTGTATGCACAATATATTAATATAATGTATAGTGCATATATTTATGCAGAATATAGTAATATATTAAACCTCAGATAATTGTAACAAAAAACTGTAGGTGAACGGAAAAATTCTGAGCTCATTTTCAGGGATTCTACGCACAAAAATCTATAAGAAACGTATTAAAAATTCCTTGTGACAAATTACCCTTTAACTTTTATATTAGGCATAGGAGATATTATTATTCGGTAATATTTGACGTTATTATAAAAATAATAAAAATTTATTGAAAACGCGATAGTCGTCATAGGTAGAAAACAATATGATAAGAGTTATCTTATATTAAATGACTCACTTGTTTCTATGTAGTCTAATATATTACGCTGCGACAATCTATGATTTTTATTTGATCAATGTTTATTTGATCGGTACTATGATATCCAGAAGACAAGGTGATGATAATCATCTGATGAAAATTTGAGATAAGATAAATCACATCCCGTGCCATACGATCCAGACAATTACAGCCCTACAACGTCTCACTTGGTGTACAGAATCTTACGAAAAAGATAAAAAGAACGCCATCTTATTACGATTATTACTACACAGTTGTTTAAAAAACAACTCTGTAGTATAAATTTTCTGTTACTTAGGGGCCAGATTAAAAACTCAGTTGTAAGAACAAAAAGATTTTTGTAGGAGATTTATACTTAGCCAATTGTTCTCAGTTATCTCAACCGAGTTTTACAGCTGAATATTCAGACTAATGTTTACATAGTAAACAGAGATATCTTTCCTCGTCAGCAAATTTTTCGTCTGGTCTCCACTTAAATACCCGGTCTGAAATTTTTCTTCTTGTATGTGATACGAACGTTCACTCGGTTTATACGCAGCCTTACTCACGATATCACACGTAATTAGCTAAAATATGACACTCGTGGAGCATCCGGTTACTTTCTTCCTCGGGATAAAACGATTAAAACGTTAGAATATTGAAGAATACTGAATTAGGGATTTCGTTGTGAAATATTTTACACGTAGATTTTAAAGTAGATTTAAAGAGAAGACAAAAAGAAGAAGAAGAAGAGGGAGAGTGCAACAGAAGTGCTCTATGAAACAATACAGTTGTTATCATAAGTTAACATAAGTATCCGTGCCTCTGCTGGAAAAGTTTTAGATTCGTAAGAATAACCATCGACTATTACTTGCCGGGTAGCTTGAGGTAGCTTGTGATCGTGATACAACATGGAAGAAAGTTGAATCACGATCTAAGCATTTCATTGTGTACAGTTGGTTGGAAAACGGTTTAGACACAATGAAGTGTTGGTAGTTCACCAAACTGTCCAAGTTGAAAGTCATTACCAACGCACTTACGCAATAATAATAATATTAAGAACACTAAATAATAATAAATAATAATATTAATAATAACTAATAATATGATTAAGATAATTTCATGCACTCACACATACTCATACATGCAGTAATGATCCTCAATTTAGACAGTTTGATAAGCTTTCAACTTTATTGTACTATTTTCAATTTATTGTACTAAACAGTTTTGTAACCGACTGCAGATGTATACTAGCAACTTTGCAAACACCATATATGCGATCTGATGCAAATAAAATCCAATAGAACGTGTCTCAGATAAAGTAACGTTGTTAGATTTTATATTTGATTTTATTATATTTGACAGGATGTCGACAATAATCTCACATAGATTAAGAATGTTGCCTGTGTATTCTATTTCTACATCTTACAAAGGTGAGATATTCAAGGACGGTCCTGTGGCGCAACGGATAACGCGTCTGACTACGGATCAGAAGATTCCAGGTTCGAATCCTGGCAGGATCGAAGGCTTTGATTTTTATTTTTATTTTTTAAATATAATGGAAAAATAATTTAATAGAAATTATCAATTTTATTGTTAAATGAATAAAACGAAATACATCTTAGGCCAAACGTAACTAAGGTCTTTAAAGAAAATATAGATCAATAATGTTTTTATTATCGCTTTGAGATGTTATCTCTTATCTTATTGTTACATATACGACTTATATCTAAACAGAGTTTTATAATAATTCTAATAACAGATATAATATGTAAAAAAAATAACGAAAAATAACGTGAAAAATCAAAAGATAACAGATAAATACAAAATAATAAAAAAAATAAGAAAGAAAAAATAATAACTAATTTCACAAATATCTTATTGATTATTATTCAAAATACTGTAAAATTAAATTTTATAGTTATTATCGATATATTTAATTCTTTCGCTTATAAACCAATAAAAGTTTTTTTCTTTATTTCTAACATCGCAAATATTAGAATGTAATGTACAGTGTACTTTATATATACACTCACGTTATTCTCTTCTATTTCGCAATTCTCTTGTTTACGTAGGAGAACCACGGATCAAATCAGCGTTTACTCACGTTTCTCACGACTCAAGTATTCATCGTATAAATATGCGAACCATGAATCGTATACTTCCGTTATTTTATTGATCCAAGGGCTAACCAGTAACTCGTAAAAAAAAACAACGTACGCTCTTCATAATTAGTATAGTTTCTGTTCACCGTTCGCCAAATTTTTACTATTTTTATATGAACACAAAATTGCCATAATGACTCTCTTTGATATTTGAAGAGAGATCTCAAAATCTTTTATTTTTTATTCGCCATCTTTCATTAGTTTAATTATTTTGAGTATTTTGCGATGTTTCCCTTTTTAACATCTTTCTAAGACCTTTTATCTGAAAGTATAATTGACACGAGCGGAAGTCTCTATCCGTATCTTCGTGAATTCATTATATTTCCACGATTGTTTTATCTAAACAATTCTTCTGTTATCTTCCACTATGCTTACATATACAGGTCGAGTTAAAAGAGGATTCTATCTCATCTGCTTTTGCTTTATATAGCATGTAGTGTCACGGCCGCGCGCATACTTCTGCTGCTATCGCGGACACAGTACGTGAAATAGGATATCCATTCAACGTCGCGCTCAGCACTAATTGCAGCGAGCACACTCCGGTGGGTCAAATAAATTAACCCATCGCCGTTGATTCCTCGCTGCACGCGAGGGCCCGATAGTAAGGCGCGTGTAAGCCGAGAAGGGCCATCAAGGCGAGCCGCAAGAATCCGCCGGCTATTTCGATGTGTAATACGCCTTCGTGTCCTCCGCATTAACGAAGGAAAGTCCTTTTGCTATGCAATCAACGTCGCTCCGTTATGGACAAGTAGGAAATAGAGAGTCCAAGAAACTGTTCTATGATGTTAGCAGGAAGTTGATTTTGTCGACGAAATCAAACCCGAAGAATCTCTCTGACATTTTTATCACTAAGAGAAAAGAATGGTTGAAGTAACTATAATCTCACTATATTTTGTAGCTATTTTTGCCTTCAAACGTATTTTTATTCCAGACTTTTTGTATATTCTAGATATACTTATATTTTAGTTATTCTAAACATGCGAATTATAGTAAAATGAACACAGAATTATTATATCTACGATATATATTTGTGCATTTTATGATTATCGTAAGCTAAAATGAGCTTGAAAAATTGTGTATACACATACACAACTCGAATTAGAGAGATAATTTTGGGCATTTTAAGTGACATTATCTTTACTGTTCTCCGGTTTCAATTTCACTTTTCATAAATGCATATATATTTCTCGAGAGAAACTGTAGGAGCTTCCATCCGTAAAGTTTGTGGTGTTAATCTAATCAGGATTTACGATACAACTGCCAGGACTGTCGTCCCCTCTCAAAATTCGAGGTCGGCGATCTTGCTGGCATTCCTAACGTACCGCCTGAAGAACCACCGAGAGTTGCCTTCGAATGGAGAATGAAGTCGTCTCTGTGGTGGCAGAACGAAGCGATGATTAGGATACTCTAAGTCGTTACGTTATTCTCTCTTATGTTATTTGAAATTAAAGATTTGACTTTTGTAATTATATATACTTCTGTTTTTATCTTTTGATTTCATTTTCTCCATTATTTGCCTCGACATAAATATATTGTAAGTATTGTAGGTGTTATATAAGGTATTCATTTTCAATTAATTTATAATTTTTTATTAATAATTTATTACAATCCATGTATATGAATTTTATATAAACATAAGGTATTAATTTTTAATTAATTTTTTCTCTCGTATAATTTCGAAACGAACAATACACTATATTTATTTTCATGGATTTAGTTTGCGAACAAAAATATAGTCAACAAAAGTTGCGATACTTTTTTGCAATAAGTATCTAATAGCAAAATTAGTTTTTTTTTTCGATCGTTCCCAGGAGATAATTTTTTTGCAGCCAATAAAAGCGTCATTATATTTATTTACTTGTTAACTAATATCTGAGAATCCATTTATTTTTATTCGTTATATTTTTTTTAAACTTCTTGAAGCAAAATTTTACTCAAAAAGTAGAGTGACCACAGAATCACTTAAATTTTTGTTTTTACTTTTTTTCGAGTGACTTTTTCTCTTCATATAGATTCATATAAATCTATATAGATTCATATAGGAGGTAGAATTCTCTACTTTAAGTCGTTGAGTGAATTTTTACTTTTGTTTTTTTGTACGATTTTTTACTTATATAGAGTGAATTCTCTACTTTGAATTCTCAAGTGAATGTTTTTATTTGATATTGAAGATATGAAATCTGATATATCCTATCTGATACATTCTATTGTCACAAGATAACATATATTTTAATCGATTAAAACTAATCTATAAACATACATATCTGTATGGTCTAATTGATTATAACATTCACTTATATGGAATCAAAAGTCACTTCAAGCTTGAGTAGACGATTTGAGTGTTACTTTTACTTCGAGTGAAAATATTGCCATTTTTTATCTGTTTTGAGTGAAGATTCTACTCCAAGAAATTCACAGGAATTGTAGAGTGACCGAATCACTCGAATTTGAGTGATTTTTCACTCATACAGAATACATACTCTGAATCGTCGAGTGAATATATAACTTGCAGTTTCGAGCGGCAGTATTTTTACTACCACTACGAATTAAAATATATATTGCCACTTTTAATTTTGAGTAAGATTCCAAGAAATTTAGAAAGGAAATTTTCCTGTTGAAAATTACTGAATGTGTTCTGCAGTTCAAGTGTTCCGAGGTGAAAGTGTTGCAACCCTTCTTTCACACACACACACACACACACACACACACACACACACACACACACACACACACGCACACACGCACGCACGTACATCTCGACCATAAAAATCATGCGATTGAATTTCACGCGACTCACACATCCTCGTTCTTTGCACCCGGTAACATTACGTATCCCCGCGACGTCGTCATCGCTTATTCCACACACGAGATATTTTTATGAATATACTTTGGGAGAATTTCGTTCTCGCGATGCGTTATCGCGGCAATACTCATGATTTCTGTCGTCGTCTCGGATTGAAATATTCCTGAATGGAATGGAAGATGGATCATTCGGATGGATTTTTGGTAACGCGACCACGCGTCGTCGTGGCGACGGCCCGTCGAGCATTCCTATGAATCAGCTTAAGAATTTTTCACCGCCACACGGGTTTCTCTTACCTGCGCTCTGCGGATAGGCGTCGACACGGCACGATTCTCGATACATCAGCTGGTGCGGGTACCTGTAGTAACTTTTCTTTCTCTTTCCCTACTTGCCCTCTCTCTCTCTCTCTCTCTCTCTCTCTCTCTCTCTCTCTCTCTCTCCCCCCCTCTCTCTCTCTTCCTTTCTCTCTCTTCCCCTCTCTCTCTCTCTCCATGTGTCTCGTCCTCCCCTTCCTTCTGTCGGTCGAGAGGAAGAACGACGTGCGTGAAGGTCGGACGGAGAGAAAGGTAAGAGAGAAAGAAAGAAGAGGGCCGGTTTTTCTGGTTTTCCACCTCCGCAACCTCACGATCTCTCCCCGTGGTCTTCTCTCGTTACCTCCGCACAATGAGACGCGTACGCTTCGTGCAGGACCGTCCGATAAAACGAATAACGCGCGGCGTATACGTATACGCGCCGAAGAAAATTGTATTAGCATTTTGGTATGCAATAAAGTACGTCACTCTCTTATTCGTTACGTCCGCCACACATTGTATCGTCGCAGTGGTTCTCAATGCGCGACTCGGGTCGCTCGTTGTCGCTCGTTGTAAAATTCTCACCTTTGGCGATTTTATCGCGAGTCTACGTAACGTACATTTTATGAGATTACCGGACATTATATATGCGCAGCTTTATCATTCGTTCAACTTTGTTGCATCACGCTATCTCGCTCTCAAAGGCGAAAATTTGATAAGTACACTGAGGAAAAAACATAGTTTATCTAATTAAAATTATAGTTATTTTTAGCCTCAATCATATCTTTTAGTTGTTCATATATTTGATCTAACACGAAGTTAGTAATAGTAACACATGTATGAAGTTATTATCATTAATATTATAATTAAATTTAATAACAAACGGTTTCCTTGACTATAATTTATAGTAATTATTTCTCTATGTGATTATACTTATAAATTATACTTATACTTATAAAACCAAACATTTTTCGCCCAGTATATATTTTCTTGCTGTAAAAGCCTACCGTTGTTTTACCTTGGGATACACTTCATATTTAGTGCTTGTGTTCGATTATATCCGTATCTTCATGATGCAAATTTCCCGTCTATCCAGCCGTAACACCGAGGACAAGCGTTGGCGGGTTACAAAGCTACGAGACATATACATGATGCAAAATGAGACTCGATGGCGTACTCTCTAAATTTCTTGGAGTGGAAGCTCACTCGAAACGAATGAAAAATAGTAATATTTTCACTGATAGTGAAAATACTGCTACTCGAAATTGGAAGAGTGAATGTTTCATCCACAAGCTTGGAGTGAATTCTGACTTCATATGAACGAATGTTTCAATCGACTAGAATGAATATGCTCTTGTGATGATGAAGAATATAGATTCTCTCTTCAATTTCGAATGAAAAAGTTACTCGATAATTTAGAGGAATAAGGAATTTATTTTATCACTTGAGTGATAAAATTTAACTCGGTGATCACTTTACTTTTCAAGTGAAAGTTCACATTAAGAAATTTAGAGAAATTACTCTGTAAATTTCTTGGAGAGTGATCTCTCTCAAAACGAAGTAGAAATGCACTCGAAATAATCATGAAAATACCGTCATTCGAAATCACAAGAACGTATAATTCTCGAATTGTAAAATAGATTATTCATCCATACGAGTGAATTACTATTAGTTGACTAAAGTGAACTTTATAAATTGGCAAACATTTCCAAAACAATGCTATGTGATTTTTTGTCGAATTAAATTTAAAAAATTAATAATTATATGTATGTTAACAAAAAAATAAATAATATACTTGACCGACAATGATTTTAAATATAAATTACAGAGAGAAAACAAGAGAATTTTCTCGTTCATTCTAATAACAAAAGCCCTATTTTCCAACTTTTTTGGCAACTCTATTGACTAAATTGTAAATATGAAAAATAAAAAATATTGTTAAAACGAGTAAGAAATTCTCATTATCTCTTGATATGTATTTATATCGTATTTAATATTAATATTGTTAATTTTGATTATCCAGATATTCAGGTAAGTTTTCAGATATTCGTTTTTAGGTAAGTTTCCAGATATTCAGGTCTCTTTCGAATTTTACTCTAAATCCTCGTATCTTTCGGGTGCTACTCGAATATATTAACAGGTATACGTGTAACTTGAGGGCCTCGCGCCTACTCGGATCGAGAGAAACTTTATTTTATGTCTATACGCCTTCTGCACTTGAGCAACTTGCGTCTAACAGTTAATTAAACGAATACATGAAATAATTTAACATTTTTCCAGATTATCGATTTTTAACAATATCGAAAACGAACGAATACATATTGCATACACATGATTTATTATACTATAGTATAGATATTTATTATACTATAGATATTTATTATACTAGTATAGATATTTATTATACTATAGATATTTATTATACTAGTATAGATATTTATTATATTATAGTATACATATTCGAGTATAAAAATATCCAAATTATACTAACTCTCTTTATTTAATATATTTAAAATTTATAACTTGTATTTAATATATATAATATTTAAAATTGCTATCAATTAAATATTAACTGCTCTATTCTACTAATATGCATAGAAGCATTAATTTGTTGGTCATTTTCAAACGAAAAATAATATAATTAGAAATTACTGTTATCAATTCTGCCAATTAGTCATCGATTAGCTTAATTAGAATTAATGACAGTCATTTTTAATTCAAACATTTTTAAGTAAACATTAAGTAAACATTAATTCAAACATTAAGTAAACATGATGATATCAAGTGATGTCAAATTACATATTTTTTGTTGACGTTAGAGACGTCATTAATACGTTATTTAATTTGCTACTTTTATGTAATAAAAATTTTATTATCTTCACTCTCCAATATGAAATGAAAATATTCATTCAATAGTTTAGACCGAAAGAATTCGTACGAGTTAAAAGTCATTGGATTTTGAGCTATTCGGCTGTCACTCTATTTCTCGAGTGGAATTTCTCTCAAAGAAAAAGGAGAAGGGCAAAACTTCGGTAGGATCATGGGAAAATGGTCCTGACAAAGTCTATGTTGTAATCGAGGGTTTCACGAGGGTTTCGGTTTCAATAATGCGCGGACGGATACGTTTAAACATTAAATATAAAGAGATAATAAGAATTTCTTACTCGTTTCAATAACATTTTTTATTTTTTATATTTACAATTTAGTCAGTAGAGTTGCCAAAAAAGTTGGAAAGGGTTTTTGTTATTAGAATGAACGAGAAAATTCTCGTGTTTTCTCTTTGTAATTTATATTTAAATCATAAGACACGGCGACTGTACGTGAAACCACGTAACAATTAGTACAGTTCCGTTGCCATAACAAAATATGTTATATAGTGATTATGACTCAACAGTTTTAAGTAGCATAGTTTACCAGAGAAGTCTTTTTCAAATTAGATCATATCGATATGGATATCTGGATCAAACCTTCTACGAAAGGTCTAATTAGCTGTAAGGAAAAATTACTGTACTTTGGGTAATCCCACCGTGATTTCTTCGGATATATTCGCCGTTACATCAGCTCGCGCTGCAGTCGTGATGCTCACAGCAAACTGAAGTAAAGTTTTTGAAAGAATTTGCTACGTTAATTTACCATAATTCATTAATATGTTATGAGATATACACTGAACTTCCAAACAGATTAAACAACTTTTTTCAATACAAACTATTTCAGAACCTAATATACAAACAAAGCAAGTATATGAGTCGAATAGTGGCGAGTTGAACCGAATGATCGAAAGTACCGTAATTTTCTCTCGCCTTACTGAAATATATATATTTCGAAGCAATATATATATATATATATATATATATATATATATATATATTCTTTCCTATCTTGCT
>NW_022639470.1:1296897-1305443 GCF_010583005.1 Odontomachus brunneus
ATATATATATATATATATATATATATATATATATATATATCTTCTTTCCTATCTTGCTTTAATTGATAATACGCTCGTTTCTAGAACGATTTAAGGTAGTTATATCACAAAGGTTTATCACAAGGTAGTTATAAACACGGGTTTTGTGAAAATTTGATAAATATTATGGAACTGCTTATGCCATTAGAAAAAGATTGGCCATTCAAAAAGGTCACTTTTGAGGTACTTGCAATTAAAGTTGACACTTTTTATATATGTTCCTTGAAAATATACGTATTACATGTGTTTATGTGTTACATGTGTTTCTTTTATATATATATATATATATATATATATATATATATATATATATATATATTCCTAGTGTGCTGTATTTTTAATTTCCATCTTTAACATCTAACTTACATGTAAGATTTTATTGAAAAACTATTATACATACATATACAAATATTATACACAAATTTCAGAATTATTTACTATTTTGTTTTCAAAATACAGCGGTAGTTTATAATTTGTAATAATACATATACATACTCAGAATACATATACATACTCAGAATACATATACATAATATATACATACATATACATAATATATACATACATAGTAGTACATAAAATAAATTTAAATATTTATATATTTCACATTTAAATATTTATATATTCTTATTTAAATATTAACCACTTGACTGGCACGCGCGCCAAAAATCGCTTTATGCGAGAAGAAACTCGCCTTATTTTTATGTTGGAAATATATTATTGAATTTAAAAAGTTACTAATCTTATATTTTTGACATCAAGGAATCCAAATTTTATGTCAAAATTAAAAAATTTTCAAACCTCGATGCACTATCGTCTGTTTAATATGGAAAATTCTTTCTTTTACATTGATTTGAGAACTAAGATCCCACTCCGAGATCGTAATTCACATTACCAGCAAATGTGCAAAAGTTAACTACGTTTATATGTTTTAGAAATGTTTATTACAATTTGACTTAACAAACAATATTATAAAAGTATAATTTTAGTTCTCAAATCAATGTAAAAGAAAGAATTTTCCGTGCGTATTAAACAGACGACAGTGCATCGTGGTTTGAAAATTCTTTAATTTTGACATAAAATTCGAATTTCTTGATGTCAAAAACATAAGATTAGTAACCTTTTAAATTCAATAACATATTTCCAGCATAGAAGTAAGGCGAGTTTCTTCTCGCGTAAAGCGCGCAACGCGCGCCAGTTGTGGCACGGACAGGGATGCGCCTTTTGGCGCGCGTGCCAGTCAAGTGGTTAAGTAAATATTAAGCATCTAAATATAAGCTGATGCATAAGTAAACACTCATAGAAAAAGAAAAAAACAATTTTTCTTATTTATAATAAGGGCTAGGTATCTTTAGAATTTTGAAGTTATAACTTCTCAGACAACTAATTGTTGTGATTGAGTATACAAACATGATAGAGGCAATCTTTTTGTATATTACAATTAGAGTTTTTACTAATTTTCACGGCAAATAAATTCCATTATTAACGAACCTATTAATCATATATTTTATACTACAATAATGAAAATACAAACATATCCATATTATCCTGGTACTAAGTTCAGTTATCCAATAGCGTAGGATACAGATGGCCACGTAAAATGTGTATCCTGATTAGTGTGTAATTCCAGAGTCTCCACGAAAAATCTCCACAACTCACCTGCCAATCTTTAATTATGGATTAACTTTAACTCACCCGTCCATATATTCTATTTCAATCATTTTATAAATAAAAATTGCATTTATTACCAGAAACAGTATATCATTTATAAGAAATTTTATTGTAACTAGTAATACATTGCTTAATTTTATTTAGTCACGATGGGGAATATTAATAGAAAATTTTGAAAGGCTTCAAAATTTACTTTGCTATTATCAAATTAGCTTTTTTCTATTTCTTAACTGTAATATTATTTCAATTTTAATTAAATTCAGGAAAAAGTATTTATATTCTAAAAGGATCATTTTGCGATTTTGTACCTACTATTCCTCTCAAGATAAATACTAAAAAAGCACATAAACAACACATCCCTGAGGTCATATATAGTCCCGGTCTTCCCTATTGTGTATATATAAGTTTACTGCAATTGCGTTTCAAATTAACAGCGTTATTTACAAAATCTAACAGCTGTTAGATTTGATAAAGCTTCCAAATCAGCTACAAATGATCTCGCATCATCTCGTGACATAAGATATGTTGAATTGGATGATGACGAAATTTTATTAATCAGAAAGAAGTACGTTAAAAAGTAGGCTGATTTTTTCCCTGAAGCCAGTATGTAAAATTTGCACGGTTTCTTACAGTTTTTTGATTGTGAAATCATATAATTAGAATCACGTAGTAACATCCGTTTACTGTCAAAATATGCGGAAAATAGATGAAAAAATGAGTGATTTATAATCTCTATTTTTCATGCGTATTTTTTTCTTACAGCTTTTTGGTTGTGAAATCATATAATGGAATTTATTTGTCGTGAAAACTAATAAAAGCTCTAATTGGAATGAAACATTATATCATTTAATGATAGAAAGACATCGTTTTTCTCACATAATATATGTCGACATACATCCGCAATTGTGTATTAGTTTACACGTATTAGTACGTATAGAAGCATTTAGTAGTCTGTAAATATATCAATTTCTATGTGCGTGTGTGTGTATGTGTATGTGCATACGTATGCATAAGTATGGCTGAAATGTTTTAAGGTTTCTGGATCCTCGCATCGTCCATTTTATTTTAATGACGTCAGGAGCGAGAAAACGCATATTAAAAATTCTTGTGAAATACGTCGAGATAAAAAGATATATCTACAGAATGACACTTGTAATCAATTAAGCATATCTCTAAAATATTTTGAACACTTTTCTTTTGCTCTAACAATCGATAACCATAAAATTAACGTGACATGCTACATATTTTTTAACCTAATTTCTTTATTATTCTGTCATTAACTTTACGATTATTTATTGATTATTAAAGCAAGAGAAAAGTATACAAAATATTTTATAATGCTTAAGGGGATGCTGAAGCTGAAAACTTTATCGACAAAACACTGACATTTTTCTGCAAAGTTTACGTCGTATTAGTTACAAAAAATTACAAATGCTTTTACGCGATGAAAGTACGTGCAAAAATAAATAGGAGCATTACTTGATATGTGACGAAAACGAACAAAAAATTTTTAATGTAAAATCTCAAGCTGTCAGTTAGCGTAATATTTGCCTAATCAAAAGTTCCGCAGCTTGTACATACCGAAAGTGTGGATGCTTCAAACAGAAAAATTTTGAAGAACATTGTTCTACCTTTGCACCTGCATCGAAGCTTAAGAATATCGAAAAAGTTTGCAGAAAGATTTCTACACATAGTTAGATTTTCCGTTGAATACGGTAAAACAAAGCAACATATTCATATAAGTTCTGTATATACAAAAAATACAAAAAGGATAGCGTGATTATGTTAGTGATGATTGTTTCTGCATTATCGACATTGTTTGAGTTCGTCATCAATTCCAGCATCCCCTTAAGGGGATCTCGGAAACGATTCCGAACTTCAAAAGCGTCGATAATGCAGTAGTTAGATACTGAGTAGTTTAGGGACTGACACCAGATGGCATTGAATGTCCCATCGCAGCCCTATC
Source organism: Odontomachus brunneus (assembly GCF_010583005.1). Taxonomy (NCBI): domain Eukaryota; kingdom Metazoa; phylum Arthropoda; class Insecta; order Hymenoptera; family Formicidae; genus Odontomachus; species Odontomachus brunneus. The sequence continues at coordinate 1,300,574 of NW_022639470.1, forward strand.
AGTGACGTGATTTCGAGCCCGGGTAAGCATTTCTCCCTCTTATTTACACACGCAGAGCTATCCATGTGACGATAATTACCACATGGATAGACGGAGCGGCTGTGTACGTAAGTGAAGGAAGAAAAGCACTTGCTAGCCCAGACTCGAATATATATCATTGAATCTCGTGTACATATTTCATACTAGTGCCTCTTAGCGCAATACACGTGAACTATTATGCGCGTCCAAGCTACTCTGTTTTACCTACATCTTGAAAAGTATATACGCAATTTTCTTTGATATATGGTATTTTTCCTAAGTTTTTAAACGCATTTCTGTTAATTAGACATTGTTTCTAAAAGTATACTACAATCTCAACCAGCACAATCTTTCAAAGATGTTCCAAACATCCCCAGGATATCCTAAATCCAACCTGAGAACTTCTAAATGTCCGCATAAGTCTCCAGGATATCTCTTGAAGATCTTATTGCTGTCTGAGATGCGATATCATTTTGTTTTTTTTTCATTTTAATCGCATAACTTTAATACAAATAGTCTCAGGGAACCTTACAACATAACTAACAACAACTTAGGGAAATTAACAACTAATTAAAAAATGTTTAATCGTCTTTTGAAAAAAATGATAGCACACTCTCTTAGAATGTGTACTTTAACTGCAAAAACGCTTTTTAATCCATGTAATCTGAACGACACAGGATATTAAGGATTTTTGCAGGTGTCTGACGGCACTCCGACATCTCCATAGTTGATCGTAAATGTCATTTTGTGGATATATCTTTTTATTTCAAAGTATTTTGCAAGAATTTTTAGCATATGTTTTCTTGTTTCTAACTTTATTAAAAAGAGATGCAAAAACCCAGTATATTTATTCTGTAACTTTTAAAGACGTCGCACAGTAGTCTGGATCGCAAAAAAGATGGCCAAAAATAGAAAGAGATTTTAAATTTAAACGAAAATATGTATATAAGGGTTTTCGAGGTCGCTGATTACGAATTTGGTATGAAAATATTAAAATTCAAAATGGCGGATTCAATATGGCTAAACAATTATTCGGAATTTCATCTAAATTGGTGTATAAGGATATTTAAAGTTGCTAATTATGATTACAAGATTAAGATTACAATTGCGAAATTAAGAACAGCGTATGTGATTTGATTGATTTTTATTTCCAAAATTTTTGCAGAGTAACAGTTATTGTGCGATAGACAACTAAATTTTATTATGCAATAAATACATCGAGTTTAAAAAATTAGTCTTCAAAGTCAAAATCAGAATCATGATTATCAAAAATTTCTAAAGAATTGTCAGACTTATCAAGGAAAATTAAAAGCTCTAAGGCTTATAAGCATTATATATTCTTACTTTTTATTTATTTTTAATTGCAAAAATATATGAAAATTCAACGATATATTAAAATAAGTATATGCATATACCTCCAGTATATGCATTCAAATTGTCTTATATGTTAAAATAAGAGACACACGATATATACATTTAAATTATCTTATTGAAAAATCAGATCTTTATTATTGATCTTTCAAGAACAGGTAGTCCCCGACCCCTCTACGTGCATCGAGCCTAACCGTACAGCTAGCTCGGCGCCGCTGTATTCAAAATAGCCTCACAATGATAGGGGCAGTGACGGGCAAAATTTTCTTCAAAATTTCACTACAAAACATCTTAACTTTTATGCTCCATGTAACAATTTCGCAGCTCCCCGTAATGTGATAACTTTTTCGATGATTTACAGTAAAAGTTTTTATAAGAGAAGCAATAGCGCAGGCACGTCTTTGACATGATTTTTAATACACGCTGAATATGTATTTATGAAGACGTAATATATACGAATGTTCTACATATCTTTGTTGATATCCTCCATCAAGCAAAATTGAAAAAAGACACTCCAATAAAAAGTTATACGTACTTGAAAAACTTAAATATTTTTGACGCGCGAAGCGAGACTAAGCTCCGAGAGCTGTCACTTCGAAACAACGTAGCATCGCAGATATTAAAGGATCCCCACTTTCCCTTTGGAATAACATGCAGTAATACCCTCTCTACAAGATTCTATGATACAAAACTCATAATTATAATTATGACTTTCATTTTTTGCATTTTTGGCCACCTTTTTCGAAATCTAGACCACTGTGTGTCGTCGTTAAAGTCATCGTTAGTGTCGTTATTGTTACGTTGTCGTTGCGCAAGTATAATACATAGTAGAAAAGCTGTGCAACAACACATCATACTAATGTCATTGTCGTTATAAAATAGATTTGCAGTGCGATTATATAACTCGTTAAATGTTAAGGCGATGCTGCTAGGCTCGTTTTCGTAGAATACTCTTTTCTTCTAATTGTATGCATAAAACTGCAAATGCTTTTATGGCGTGAAAGTATAAGCGATAATGAATGCCGCATACTAAAAAGTTGCATCGAAATCAACAAAAAATTTTGTATTTACTATTGAAAATGCGATGCAGGTGTCATATTTAGTTTCATGTGACAAATTTAGAGCTCATACGCTTCAAATACATAGTATGCGGCATAGAGAAGACTTTCAGGAACATTACGAAGACATCGTAAGTGAATTTTAATAGTAATTTAATTTTAATTTAAATAAAAAGAGAATTCCAGTAATAAACAATATGTGTGCTAGCGTTTAATGGTTACGTAGTAAAGAAGACTTTAAAAAATTTTTAGTTCACGTTTTTATGTCCTAGAAGAAAGCGCTGCATCTTGAGCTAGCTATATATATATTTATACGGAACGAAGACGATCGTCAAAATGTCATATTTGATAAGCGTGAACATGTCGCGCTACTGTTGCGCCGCAGCATTTTTTCATATATCGTTCCTTCACAGATGTTATGCAAGTATGTGTGCTACGTTGTCATTTCAATTTTCTTACATATAGACGGTACGTAAATGTGAATATCACGTTGCCGATATTCTCTCCAAGAGAGCCTTTCGCTGCTTTTCTGGTGAATTCTTCAAACCGCTTATGTACTGCATTGAGAGAAAAAAATAATTGGAATAACTATAATCTCACTATATTTTATAGTTCGTTTTGGCCTCAAACATATATTTATAGTTTACCTAAACATGAAGATATAGTAGAATGAACACAGATTTATAGTCATCATCTTATTATTCTATATGTATGATAAAGCACCTTTTGGGAATATAGTTATATGTACCTATATTTTCCAAATATTCCAATTGCATTGACTATATAAAATAGTTAATTTCTCTTACCATTCAATATTTGCCACTTTATTACTATATTTTTTATTTCAAATAATTTTAATTTTTGGTAAAAATTTTACACGGGTCAGTTATGCTTATATTGTAAATATTACAAATATTATGGTAACATTTACTATAAAAATTATATTCCTAACTATAATCTTTTTACTATGCCATTATAGTTCCAAATATCATACATTTTTCTCTCAGTGTGGGTGCATCAAAGAAAGAGTTTTTTCGAGAAATATGTTATACGCATTAGAGTAATTTACGAATATTGTTTTGAAGAATACATGTTATCTAATATATGAGCTTTCTATATAATTTTCAATGAAAATTAAAATTCAATATTTCACTATATATTCGCACCCAATTTTATTATATAAATTGGAGCAATAATTGCGCTTTAATTTTTGTATAAGGAAATTAGTGTCACGATAGCAATAGTTCTACATCGTTTTCATCCCTGAGTGAGGAATGCTCTATTTCATTTTTGCATGTACCTTCACCATACAAAAGCATTTTTAATTCGATCAAGTCAATACGCATGTAGAGAGAACTAATCTTTGCAGAAAGATTCAGTGTCATGATAGTAACTGTCTCTTATCGTTTTCCTATTAAGGAATGCCCCGCTTCATTTTCGCACGTACTTTCACCATACAAAAAGGTTTTTAACTCGGCGCATGTAGAAAAGACTAATCTTTACAGAAAGATTCGGTGTCATGATAGTAATCATTCCTTATCGTTTTCCTCTCATATTGAGGAATCTCAATATGAGATTCAGCTCCGCTTCATTTACGCACATACTTTCATCATGTAAAAGGATTTTTAACTCAGCGCATATAGAAAGAAGTAATATTTGCAGAAGAATTCTGTAATTTTGCTATGATAGCATTTTCTTATCGTTTTCCTCTCATATTGAGGAATGCTTCGCTTTATTTTTGCACGTATTTTCACCATGTCAAAGAGTTTTTGATTTAGTACAATCAGCACGACGAAAGTTTTGCAAGGATGTCGATATCACGTCAACGAAATTTTCCTACAAATACTACTTTGTATTGACTTGACCGAATTAAAATGCTTTTGTATAGTGAAAATATATGCAAAAATGAAGTAGATCATTTCTCACTCAGAAATGAAAACGATGTGGAACTTATGCCATCGTGACACTGATTTCCTTTTGCAAAAATTACAGCGCACTTATTGTTCCAATTTATAAGATAAAATTACGTGCGAAAATATAGTGAAACATTGCTCAGTGCATAACTAAAATAATATCTAAAATTTCATTGCAAATTATATAGAAAGCTCACATATTAGATAACATATTCTTCAAAACAATATTCGTAAACTGCATTTATGCGTAGAACTTCTCTAAAAAAAACTCTTTCTTTGATTCACCCAATACACAGGCGGTTTGAAGAATTCATCAGAAAAGCAGCGAAAGCCTATTTCGGAGAGAATGCGAATATCGGCAACGAATGCGAATATGGCATTTACATTTACGTAAACGCCTATGTGTAAGAAAATTGAAATGACAACGTAGCACACACACTTGCATTCATATACTCGTATATATATATATATATATATATATATATATATATATATATATATATATATATA
>NW_022639470.1:1305453-1309546 GCF_010583005.1 Odontomachus brunneus
TATATATATATATATATATGTAGAAATGATGCATACATGAAAAAAAGAAAATAGCGGCATTATGTCAGGCGGCGAAAATAGCGGCCTATTTGCTTATCATCTCTACGTTATCGACGCTTAGCGAGTTTGTCATTCACTTCAACATTCCCTTAACGATGTAAAATTAAATGTTAAAAATGTAAGTAAAGTTAACGATAACGAAACTGTCGTTAACTGGATTTAACGAGTTACATAATCGCACTGCTGGAGCCTTAATTGCGTAACAAAATGCTCATGTCACCATGTGATTCTAAAACTAAAAATTGTAAGAAAAATAAAATAAAAATAAAAAATACGCAGTCATAAATGGCCCATCTTTGAGATTTTCACTCATTTTCTCCATATTGACAGCAAACGGATGTCACTACGTGATTCTGCGTTTAAAAAACCATGCAAATTTTATGTGCCTGGCTTGGGAGGAAAAATCTACTTCCTTTTAATGCACTTTTTTGGGCGATTTCGAACTTTGTACCAAGATATCTCTTTTAGTAAACTAAAATAAAGTGCCAAATAAAGATAATTTTTTTATATAATTGGAATCTTTCGAATTTAAACTTAATCCAGAAGCTTAATCAGAAGATTGGATTATCTATTAAGGCAGAACCAATAATCTTATCTTAACTGTAAACATCGTCTCAAAATACTTGGCCAGTTTCGCTACTGTTCCTCGCTTTAAACATTTATTTAAAACGCGAGACGCGAGACGCTACCACGCTTTTAATTTACCGATGCGTTTATAACTCGGACAAATTAATCGTCAAAAAATGAACGATTATTGCTAGAGAAGTGACACGCGCTGCTATTGACCGTATCGGAAAACGTTTGCTACGTTTGAAATAATATTTAATTTTACAACCGAGTTACAAGAGAATGTCGGTTATGTTTACAATCGAACCGTGCATATTGTTATTGTGGCATAAAATAGATACACTTTGATTACAGTGATAACGCTTATTGCGATAATTCTATTCGTATATCGTAATTCTATCTCTTTCTTATAGCGCGTGGACATTTAAGACATTTCCACACACGAGACCGACATTCTATATATATATAATACGTATATACTCCTAAAGGACAGCTGAAGAAAAGAACAGTTCTTAACGTGCATCGTAGTGAGCGACACGACCGGTTCACCTTCCAGTCGGCGATACGCTAAGAGAGAACGGTAGAAGAACGCTAGAAGAAAACCAATTGAAAATGGCTACGCCTGTATATAAATAATTCTTCTATCAAATTTACGAAATTTCTCAGACTATAAAAATTCACGTGAAACAACAGTGGAAAAACGTCGCACACAGAATTACAAGAGTGAATGTTTGATTCGAGTCGTAAAGTAGATTCTTAATCCGTACGAGTGAATGTTTCAATCGAACAGAGCGAATTCGTTTTAATAACACGGTGGAATATGTCAGATTCGAAGTGGAGAATTCTCAGTTACTCAATTTATATGAGTGAAAAACTCGAATTCTATTGAACTATTTCAGGCGAGATTAAGACAAATATATTTCAGTGATGATTAGAATGACGTTTCAATGAAATGCTTCGGGCAGATTTGGCTCTACAATTTGAAATAAAATATTTACTTGACAAGTCAAAATGAAAAATTTTCCAGTTACTCAATTTGTATAAGTGAGAAATTCCTTTAATTCTAGTAACTATTTCAGGGGAGATCAGAGGATACTCGTTTCAGCGATGATTCAGAATGACGTTTTAGTGAGATGTTTTAGGTAGATTTGGCTCTGCGATTTAAAAAAAAATATTTACTTGACGATTCAAAATGAAGAATTTTCCAAATATTCAATTTGTATGAGTGAGAAATTCCTCGAATTCTATTTCAAGCGATCAGAGCAAATATGTTTCAGTGACGATTCAGAATGACGTTTCAGTGAAATATTTCAGATTTAGCTCCGCGATTTAAAATAAAAATATTCATTTAAAAATTCAGAGTGACGAATTTTCCAATTACTCAATTTGTACGAGTGAGAAATTTCTCGAATTTTAGTAACTATTTCAAGCGACCAGAATAAATGTGTTTCAAAATAAATGAGACGATTCAAAATGATATTTTAATAAGATGTTTCGGTCAGATTTGACTCTGCGATTTAGAATAAAAACATTCACTCGATGATTATCTCTGAGTGATAATATTCGGTCAATTTATATGAGTGAGAGTTCATTAGATAATAATTTTTATCAGTATCTGTTTGATGTTGAAGGAGAAAGAACGACTATACAACCCAAGTGAGTGGAGTAAGCGTTATGCGTCCCAGGAATTATTGGATTATTTCTGGAAATTCTGCGCGGAAGGTAACGTGTATTATGACGATTTCCGCACGAAATAATTTATATAAATTTTTCGAAGTAACTGTCGCGAGTAAAAAATTTATTGTAGTTTGCCAGATACTGATAGTCTCATAAAATTTAGATAACTATTAGGCGTCGCGACGATAAAATATGTCCAGTGCAATTTAATCATTGAAAGTAACAGTTCTTTTTTGTTGTTACAGCCACGGAAAAGGCCCGGAAAACCATCAAGTGCGAACTTAACGTACCGTATGGGAAGACAGAACGCACAAAGTATGATATTTACGGCACCGATTTGCCTAAAGGTATGTGTGTGAATAATAATAATTCAATTAACAAGAAGTGGGACAAATTCTACAAAAGAAGGGAAAAAAAGAAAGAGAAAGAAAAAAAAAAGAGAAGAGAGAAAGACGAGAAATATATCTGCAAAATTCGCATTCATAGACCAATTGTATAGTTTATTCTATTATACGAATCCCCTTGTGCAGAAATCTATTTTTTAAATAATGCAGAATCCACTCGCAAGGTTGGAACAATCACTCGTGAGATGATTATATCATCTCTAGAATATACATGCATATCTAGAACGCATGTCAACTCTAGAATATATATGCATATCTAAAATATACATGTGTTTGATACGACTTTTTTTCAAGTACTCTATTTCAACATGCAATGCGTTTCCAAGGACGATCGTATCGTTTCAATTTGCAAATAAAATCTACGCATATCAGGAAGATCTAATATTCTATGCAGCGACAAACATGATAAATGTTTATGCAGTATGGTTACTGTACAAAAACAATAATAATTTATGTAGACATGTAGTAAAATTGCATACAGCTTTCTGAAAGGAATATTTGTAACTGCTGTTACAAATATTAATAATAATAATGAGAGTATTAATTTATAAATAATTATATTATATATAATTACGTCGTATATAAATTAGATCAACATATAAATAAATAATTAGTATATATAGTATAGTATAGTATAATTATTTTATATAGTATATATAAAATAATTAGTATGTATAGTATTTACTTAATAATAACTTTATTTACAAAAGAAAAGAAAAAATCAAACTCTATATGGTAAGAATGATTCAGAATACATACCTTGATAGCACAATCTTTCAAAGCCGTCCCAAAGACGTTCCCATTCTGAAAACTTCTAAATGTCCATATAAGTCTCTTGAAGGATATGCCTTGAAGATTTTGTACTATTTAGAGTATCTTTGCAATACAAAGTAAACCATATCTATGATACAATACAGAAATGAAAGAATGCAGCCAATAAAACAACATTATGGTTTCTACTACTATCTTACCCGAAAAATTACAATAATTAATAAAGTAAAATTGAAAATTATTGAAAATAAAGCTTCTGTATTCCGGTTGCGACTATCTTGATTTATGATGTCAAAAGCGAGACGAAAAAAACTTTAGAACTATTTTACAGATGTGCCTTTAATTGCAAGTGTTATTTTACGAGTATACTTTTTATAACGACCTACACAAAAATTTGTATCGTGTATTTTCTTGCCTCTGACGTCATCAATCGAGAGTTGCGCAGTGAGGGAACTTTAAGTTATTTAAATAGTTATTTAAATGGGTTATTTAATGATGAATTCGATAGCATTAATGTATACCAGTGTATATTAAAGTTGATTCATATATATATGTATATATATATATATATATATATATATATATATATATATATATATATATATATATATATA
>NW_022639470.1:1309556-1309729 GCF_010583005.1 Odontomachus brunneus
AGAAATATTCATGGCCACAAAGCAATGCTTTGCATTTGGTGGGATATGCACGGCGTCGTTTATTATGAGCTATTCAGACCGAACGAAAGTATCACGGAGGATCGATATCAATCATAATTGAACCGTCTGAATGAAGCATTGTTGGAAAAAAGGCCAGCAGTAGCCAGCAATCG
>NW_022639470.1:1310280-1312878 GCF_010583005.1 Odontomachus brunneus
TATATATATATATATATATATATATATATATATATATATATATATATATATATATATATATATATATATATATATATATATATATTATATTTCAGCTGTGTTTATAAAGTTTTATCTTATATTTAAAATCGTCTTATATTTATCTTCAGATGCTATACAAATCGTTGCACTGATTACCGAATATTCAGAGGTAAATTTAAAACAATCTTAAATATAAGGATAGATTATGAAACAGCTTTAGTACATACTAATGCGCACTAGTACTTCCTGGTAAAAGTAACGCACAGAAACAGACAAAACGGCAGACGAGCAGGATTTCTATCCGTTTCTAACTGTAAGCTGTCCGTTCTATCTGAAAATACAGCATGCGGAAAATCCACATTTGCAGTAGTAGATTCTATCTGTTTCTATCCATTTCTGTCCGCAATTTTTACTAGGACTTCCAATTCGAACTCGCCATAATATTTACACTCGATACCGTGATATTTCCAAACTTTTGTTGGCAGACAAACGAATTATTTGATCACGTTTGGACCTCCTAACAAAAATAATTTAACATGTTAGTGTCGAGTCTTCACATTAAGGTACAATGATGTACTTCAGACGCGCCGATATTTGTCTTCGTCCACGGCGGATATTGGCAGGAATTCAGCAAGGACCTCACCGGATTCTCGGTACCCATATTTGTTGAAAACAAAATTAAAGTAATAACAATTGGATATGATCTATGTCCGCATGGTAAGCAAAAAACATTATATTTTATCTTACCAATGTATTTCTCGAAATACTCTGAAAATTAAAAGTTGCCAATTAAAGATACAAGTTCGCGCTAAAAAGTTAGTTCTTTTTAAGCAACATAATGTTTCTTTCTTCTTCTTGCCAATTAAAGATGTTCGCGCTAAAAAGTTAGTTTTTTTTAAAGCAATATAATGCTCCTTTTTTCTTCTTGTTTCAGTCGAAATATGGGATATAGTGGCGCAGATAAAATCGGCGGTCGCGCAAATACTAAAGTACGCGTCTGATTCTGGTTGCAAGTACGTAAGCTCGACCCTTCAAATATGTGCTCTGCTTTATTTTATCATATTTAATAAGAAATCTAACTACACATATTTATAAATCTCTGCTAAAACTTTTTGTATATTTTGGAACTTCTAAAATAAGTTATAAAGATGCAGCAATTTTCTTTAAAATTAATATCTTAAACGATACAAACATACACTTGATATGTACAAGCTCTACAGAACTTATACAAACAAATATTTATGCTAATTAAGCAGCTTCATATGTTGATTTTGTAATTTTTTATTTTTTTCATCATATATCGATTAATGCTCCAATTCTCAAACAGCAGAAATCTACATATGACATCCTAAAGACATTCTGAGAACGCACACATTTAAATACATTAAAAATAATTTCAAATTCTTTCAAAAATAATTGTAACTGTGTTATACTGAAATTGTCATTGAAATTGTCGTTCTCACTATACCAACAGCCTTGCCAGGTTTTACAGACCCAAATTAGTTGCTGTTGATTATATTCATTGTCCTTTGAAATACGGATTATCTTTTTAATTATACAAATCTTCACATAGATCTGTGTGGATCGGCGGACATAGTGCCGGGGCGCATTTGATCGCGTCCTTTTTGTACGATGATAACTGGATCAAACGCATGACGCAGCAGGGATACATTACGCTGTTAAAAGGACTCGTCCTGATAGCCGGATTGTACGACGTAAGACCCGTAGTTGATGTCAGTCAATTGAGCGAGCTCCGTCTGACCGAGTGAGTAATGAATAAAAATTAAAGTATCTCTCATGAAGTTTCAGACGACTATTAGTGCAATAATTCACAATTCACTCGCTCTTCGTTTATCGCGTTTCAGTGAAGTGGCTAAGACACTAAGCTGGTCCATTCTTGACGAACCAAAGAATCAGCCACTTTGTAATTTGAAAGTTGTCGTGACCGTAGGGGGCGGTGAATCTCCGAAATTTATTGATGAATCACGCCAGTACGCTCAGGTAAACGCAGTTGGATATTCAATATTGACGTCACATTGGTCTAAATTAATAATGAAACGTCGCACTGTGATTTCAGAAACTTATTTCTATTGTGAATAACGTGGAGTTCCTCTTTCTCCCGGACAACGATCACTTCGACATCGTGGAAAATCTCTTGGATCCTAACTATATCCTGGGGAAATTGCTAGTGAAATGTATAAAGCCGGACGCGAATACGAAATGAAAAGCAACCGTTTGCTCCGTTGCACTTCATATAACACGCATTATATCCAATATTTTCTTTCATTAATAAATTGATTAATTACAATATATATACATATGTATGTATATCATACGTATGTACAAAAATATTCACACATATACAGGGTGTTTCTGGTAACTCACAAAGGAGCCGCGGTGTACAAGTAGATTAGGCAAATTAAATAAAAAATTCCTCTACCGTGTTTTGCGAACCACGTAAAATTCTAAGTTATTAATCAAAGAAGATAAATGATAACGCGCAATAAGGTAGATGAGGTGTGATGGCGATGTTTGCCGCTATATGTTTGTATATTAAACTGAATATAAACGTCCCCC
>NW_022639470.1:1313076-1314823 GCF_010583005.1 Odontomachus brunneus
CTCTCTCTCTCTCTCTCTCTCTCTCTCTCTCTCTCTCTCTCTCTTCTACCATTTTTCAAATGACCACGTATATATTTAGTTATTTATAAAAGATGTTTGGTGTACAGTTGTGCGCCAATAATGCACCAATCTTTTTTGATTAATAACTAAACTTTCGTTGTTTAATAACTAAATCTTCGTTGTCATTTGGAAAATGATAAAGGCCTTTTTTGTTCAGTCTAATATACAGCGGCGGACGTCGCTATCACAGTTCATCTGCCGTATGGTGCGTAATCATTCATTTTCTTTGACTTATAACTCAGAATTTTACGTGGTTGTTTAAAAATGGTAGAGGAATTTTTTGTTTAGTTTGATCTAATCTATCTATACACCGCGACTCGTCTATGAATTACCGGATACCCTGTACATATATACATATACGAGGTGTGGCTATTAAATAACGAGACTGACGCTGTAAAACATTTCATTTTGATTTCATACATTTTTACTTATTATTACCTTCAATATACACCCCTCCTCTATCCCTACAACGCTCCATGCGAATCTTCCATTGTTCGAAGCAGTGCTGGAAGTCTTCTTCTGTCAGCTCCTTCAGGACGCGTGCCGCTTTCTCTTTCACAGCTTCAACGGACTCAAATCTTGTTCCTTTTAAGGCAGATTTCTCTCACCTTAGGAAACAGATAGAAGTCGCACGGCGCAAGATCTGGCGAATAAGGCGGATGGTCTAACACTGGGATGCTGAACTTGGCTAGAAACCTCTTGACAGACAATGCGGAATGAGCCGGCGCATTGTCTTAGTGGAGAACCCATGACTTGTCCTTCCACAATTCGGGTCGTTTTTTCCTTACGGTATCAATTCGTACAGTTTCAGCAATCGCACGAAAACTTAACCGACGGTCAGATCGAATCAGATTACCGATTTTTTCGATATTGTCATCCGTTTTTGACGTGGAAGGGCGACCCGGGCGTGAATCATCTTGAACGTCTTCTCGGCCATCTTGAAAACGCTTAAACCACTCAAAAACACGTGCGCGCGATAAACATTCATTGCCATACACTTCTTTCAATAAATTATATGTTTCAGTAGCAGTTTTTCCAAGTTTCATGTGAAATTTCACAACAATTCGTTGCTCTACTGTTACACTTAACATTTTTCCGGCGAAACAAAAAAACAACTCTAATGCGAATGAAGGCTACGGCTATACTGATTTGTTTACAGAAGCGAGAGGCACTGCATTCGAAAGAGAAGGCTTCACGATAAGCTGTGGCGCATGCGCACTTCTTCTGTAGCAGCGTCAGTCTCGTTATTTAGGCTGCGTTCCGAAACTCACTGTCAGTACTTGCAGTACTGCAAAGTCGTTCCGAAATACGTCGCAGTAAGCTTTCAATGTACTTTCGTTAACACGTGACGTCATATATTTTGACGTAATTTCCTGCTTTCGTTACTGCGGCTGGCGAGGTAAGACACCAGCAGTGAAAAAATGGCGGCGCTCTGTGATGAGACGTTAAGCCTCATATGTTCAGAAAGTAATAAAATATATAATGTAACAGTTAGTCGTGAAGATGCTGAAAAAGCACGTACAGGTATAAGTTTGTAATAATCAATAATCATTTTACTTTTATAATTATTTTATTTTTATTTTATTTTGTTTATTTAATTTAGGATTTAATAATTTAAATAAGAATTGAAAAGTACTTCGTTTAAGTCTGAAACAATAAATTCCATTTTCTTGATATTACTTTTTTT
>NW_022639470.1:1314833-1319036 GCF_010583005.1 Odontomachus brunneus
TATGTCACTTTTTTGTCGCGCGTGCATCCATTTCTCGTTTCCATAATATTATAGAGCGCAACAGCACCCCTAGACTGGCAAGTAAACGTCTTACTTAAATCTTATTGCACACTTTGTCTGTGCAGAAAGAGACAGAGAACAGAAGGGCTGTACGTATTAGCTTCTCTTTTCTAACTGTATGCGGAGTCTATGTATATTATGTCTATGGTCTCCTTCTATATGTTGTATTCACTTTTCTGGCCGTATGCAGGGTCCATGTATACTATGTCCATGGACGAAACACACTCGCAAGAGTAGAACAATCGCGCCCGCTCGCGCGGGATCTAAGATACGGGATTTATATGCGTTCGTTTATACAACTTCTTTTCCGAGCGCTCTGTTTGTTTGATGCGCAAAGCGTTTTCAAGGACGACCATATCGTTGCAGTTTTCAAGTGAAATCTACACATATATAAAAGTTAAAATATTCTATGGAGACAACAAGATAAATGTTTACGTTATATATCGTTACTAATCAATGTCAATCTATGTCAAAACAATGGTTACCTTGAAATCATCAACAATTATTTCACCGAGAATGTTTTCATCGACACGATTTCGCCGACACCACATTTCGTCGACATTGTTTATATACCGACACGTTGAAATCCCCGACAAATGTTTACAGCGACTCTTGTTTCACCGACAGTTATTTTTACAATCTACAATAATTATATGTGTACATACTTAATATATGTTTATCAGTTACATGTTATCGCCGACGGTTTTTTCTTATATAAAGTAATAATGAGGAATATAATAAAAACAATCATTATATTTTCCCCAGTTACAATCATAGTTTAATTTATGATAATTAATAAACTTATGTTGGGTAATAAAATATACTTTATTTTAGTGACTGCGGAAAATATGATTATTTTTATTATATTCCTCATTATTATTTTATATAAGAAAATAAACCGTCGGCGATAACATATAACTGATAAACATTATATTAAGTATATACACATAATTATTGTAGATAAAAATAACTGTCAGTGAAATGAGTGTCGATGATAAAATTTGTCGGTGTAACGAAAGTCGCTGTAAACATTTGTCGGTGATTTCAGTGTATAATCAATGTGTCAGTATATAAACAATGTCGACGAAATGTGGTATCGGCGAAATCGTGTCGATGAAATAACTGTCGGTGATTTCAAGGTAACCTCAAAACAATAGCAGTTTATGCAGGCACATGATAAACTTAAATATAACTCTATGAAAGGGGGATGATCTGTTGTTACAGATATTAATAATAATAACAATAATCAGTATTAATATATAAATATTATATTATACATATGTACATTATATATAAATAAGACTCACAAAATGATTAGTATATATACCCACATAGCAGGAATGTCCCAAATACATCATAGGAATATCTTGAAGATATCGCATATCCCAAATATATCTTTAGGATATCCCTATGATATATTTTGGATACCTCTGCTAATAACTGGTATCAATAATAGCTTCATTGTTCACAAAAGAAAAGGAAAATTAAATTATACATTATAAATTATATAATTATATTAATGTACATGGTAACAATGATACAGAGTAAATCTCTAGAGTACAAAGTAAATAATATCTGTAATATGATACAAATAGATTCTACGAAAGGATGTAGCCAATAAGCGAGGTAACAGCATTATAGTTGTTATTACTGTCTTACCTGAAAAATTACAATAATTAATAAAATAATGTTGATAGTTAATGAGATTAAGGCTGTCCCTCATCGCAGAACTCTCAATTAATGACATCAGAAGCGATAAAACATACGCTAAAAAAGTTCTTACAAAATACGTGGGAATAAAAAGATATATCCATAAAATGACGTAATCGATCGATCGATGCAAAATAGTCTAAAGACTTCCTTTTTGTTTTAAAAATCAATAAATAAAATTGGTTTGACAAAATCATGAGATAAGGTAGATTGAAAAAAATAGATTGTCACGTTAATTTTACAGTAATTTATTGTTATATATAAAGTGAAAAAAGACTATTTTACAGACGTCTGATTGCATATGTTATTTTGTGTATATATCTTTTTATTTCAACGTATTTTGTAAGAACCTTTATCGTGTATTTTTTAGTTTCTAATGTCAACAATCGAGAGTTTCGCGACGAGGAATTAGGAGCCTTAAATTGAAAGCTACTAAAACCAATATTTACATTCGATGCCGTGATGTCTGCCAACCTTTGTTAACGAGCTTTATTTAATGACCTCTAGTTTTTGGATCTGCTAACAAAAATAATTTAATATGTTGGCGCCAATTTTTCACCATTAAAGTACAATTGTGTATTTCAGACGCGCCGATATTTGTCTTCATCCCTGGTGGATACTGGCAGGAGTTCAGTAAGGACCTGCTCGGATTCTCAGTACCCTTGTTTGTTAAAAACAAAATTAAAGTAATAACAGTTGGATACGATCTATGTCCGCATGGTGAGCAAACAAAAAATGTTATACGTTACCAACGTATTTCTCGAAGTGCTCTGAAACTTAAGAAGTTGCCAATTAAAGATACAACTTCGCGCTAAAAAGTTATCATTTTTTAAATAATGTAACGCACTCCTCTTCCTCTTGTTCTAGTTAAAATATGGGATATAGTGACGGAGGTCAAAACGGCGGTTGCGCAAATATTAAAACACGCGACTGATTCCGGCTGCAAGTGCGTAAGCTCGACACTTATACCGATTTCGAGATAAAAAGTATTCATTATTCGAAACTTATATTAAGAGGATGCCAAAATGGATAACGAATTCCAAAAATGTCGTTAACACAGAAGTGATCTATCAAAATATCATGTTAGATAAGCACTAACATGATAACAGTACTCTTTTTGTATATCTTATACGTACAGATCTTACATAAATGTGTGCTGCTTTAATACTCTTTTTATATATTTTTCATAAATCTTATATAAATGTACTGCTTTGTTTTATCATATTTAAAAGCTAACTATAAGCATATTTATAAATCTTTCTAATAAACTTCTCATATATTTCGAAGTTTCTAAATTCAATTGTAAAAATGCAGCAATTTTCTTTGAAATTTCCTTAAACGGAGCAAACATACACTTGATACATAGAAGTTATAGAACTTTTGTATCAGGCAAATATTTGTTCTAATTGTCAGTTCTCCACATGTCAATTTTGAAATTTCTTACCGTTTTTATCATATATTGAACAATGCTCGAATTTACTTTTGCATGAACTTTCATCGTCTAAAGAATTTATACATAAAAAGAAAAAATAACTAAAAAAATAAAAAAAATATCTATTCAGTAAATACTAATAACATATTTACTTAAACGTAAATTCTTTTATTTAAATAGAATAAACAATTGTCATGAAAAGGCTTTAAGAAAATATATATATTTCCTTATTTAGAAATTATTTTTTTTTGTATGAAAATATGTATATTAGCATAAATAAATATGTTATTAGTAACAATCGAACAAATATCTTTTATTTCTTGGATAATTTTTCTCACAATGTAATTCTGTACAGCTAATACAATGTATTTTAATTACATTTTGTAGAAAAAATGCCAGTATATTCAATGAAGTTTTCAAATATGGCATTCCCTTAAAATTATCAGAAATTTAATTAACAGAAATTAAGTTTGGTCAATAAGAACAGCTCAAGGATATCAGTATTGATTGATATTTATAATTTTAAATTAAAATAAAAGTGTGTACATATGTATTTTACATAAACGCACATATTGAAAATAATTTCAACTTATTTCGACAATAATTGTAATTATTATATTAAAATTATTATTAAAAATATCGTACTACAACATCGTTGCGCAGTTTTTATAGACTCAAATTAATTTCTGTTGATTGCACTCATTGTCTTTCAAAACGCGTATTAGCTTTCTAACAATACAAATCTTACGGTAGATTCGTGTGGATCGGGGGACATAGTGTTGGGGCGCATTTGGCCGCGTCCTTTTTGCACGATGATAACTGAATCAAAAGCATGACGCAACAGAGACATTGCGCCGTTAAAAGGACTCGTCCTGATAGCCGGGTTGTACGACATAAGACCCTCACTTGATCTCAGTTTCTTAACACGCCTCCATCTCACCTAGTGAGAACTCTCTCTCTCTCTCTCTCTCTCTCTCTCTCTCTCTCTCTCTCTCTCTCTC
>NW_022639470.1:1319709-1327741 GCF_010583005.1 Odontomachus brunneus
CTCTCTCTCTCTCTCTCTCTCTCTCTCTCTCTCATCTCCGCGCTTCGAAAATATATTTTTTATATTTATACTTTTACATTTAATAATCCAAGTCAACAGTAAGTATCGTCCTATCTTATCGAATGTTATTCATCGAATACACATTCGATTCATATGCAATAAGGAAATTGATGGATGCAGTAAAGAAAATGATTGTGCAATGTATGGACATGTGCCACTGAGGTGCCACGATACTTGTGTCGACTTGGGTCTTATTAAATGTAAAAGTAAATACGGCTTTGGCCCGTATTAATAAATAATTATTACTTGAAACTCGTCTCTAATAAAATACTCAGATTTGAATTCAGAGTTAGATGAGAATTTTATCAGTAGAATAAGTACATTGCAGATGTAAGATATGTTATAATTCAACTGAAAAATTTAGATGTAATTCTGAATAAAGATCTAAGTATCTCTCGTGAAACAAGTTTCGGGTGACTACTATTAATGCGAGTTTAAATGCGCTCTTTATTCATCGTGTTTCAGTGAAGAAGCCAAGATTCTAAACTGGCTCATTCTCGACGAACCGAAGGACCACTGTGCTCGCAATTTGAAAATTATCGTAACCGTGGGGACCTATGATTTTCCGACATATATAAATGAATCGCGCCAGTACGCTCAGGTGACTACAAACAGATATCTAATACCAACGTCGCATCATATCGGTCTACATTAATAACAGAATTATGATTTGACATTATAATTTCAGAAAATTAGTTCTTTTGTGGACAATGTCGAGTTTCTCTTTCTTCCGGAAACCGATCATTTCGAAATCGTGGAGAATCTATTGGATTCCAACAATGTTCTGGCCAAATTGCTAGTGAAGAGTCTTCGGTCGGACGCGAATACGGAATGAAGAGGAACCATCCGCTCCATTGAAGAGAAACCATTCGCTTCATACAACACGCATTAGCGTATATCCCACATTGCCTTTTGTTAATAAAATTTATTAATTACAATATTTATATATACATATATATATATATGCATATTATACGTACGTACAAAAATATACGTACATATATACACGTACATATATACGTATACACACGCGTATTCAGTACATTTACCTTAAAAAAAAAATTTTATTTTTCAGAATTAATCAGCTAAACTTTGCAGCCGCATAACAGTGATCTAGAAAGACAGCTCGTACATCGTATTCGTGTCATTTGGGTTTCGTCGCCGGTATCACACGCACTTGCGTCTTGGTCACTTTCGGGTCTGATGTTTTAACGACAAGTGTCTTCTTGGGAATAATTCTTAATATAGTTTCGTTCCGTTTGATAGATGCTTTGTTTGTCGTAGTAATGACGCTCGTGTTTTGCACCTGATTCGGTTGAACGATGGCAGTTTGAGTAGACGGCACTCGTATTATCGTGGGTGCCTGAATGTTTCGCGCGGGTGCAATAATCTCGCCGGTTCGCATGTCTACTTTTAGATAATTGTTCGTGATATTTTGCACGCTAATAATATTATTCCTCGGTAATACCAACCTCTGATGCTTCATCAGAGGCACTACTTTGCCATCGCGTTGTATCGCACACCGCGTGGTAACCGTGGACGATGTTATTGTTGTCGCTGATACTGGTTCGCTGACACTGGACTCGTCCGTTAGATCGATCAAATCTTTATTTTCGCTCGTTGTCTTTGGTACATTCTCCTGAGTGGTGTTATTCGCCTTTTGCCGGCCATCGTCCCAAGTTGTGGGAGGTTTAGCGAACGAGCGCACTCGCAACAGAGGTTTCTTAGCTTCGTCCGAAAGTTTGTCTTTGGGCGCATCCGTTAACTCGTTTACTTTGTCTTTCACTACCAGCTCTGTTACTTCTGTTATCACCTCTTCTACATCTCCCGTTATTACCTCCGTGACGTCTTCCGTTATCATATGTACCATATTCGTTAGCACCGTTGCTCGTTCCTTGGTTATCACCTCTGCTGGAGATTTTGTTACCACTTTATGTACATCCTCTATCACCACTTCAGCTACGTGCTCTACAACATACACGTAAAATACTAATAGTACATGATCTTAATTTTTGGTGGCAGATCTATCCCTTAGACTCCTATTTTTGTGAAAATTTAAGCTTTCACAAACCTTCAGTCCTGTTAGTGATATCAGCACAATTTGTCGTAGAAGTTGGTACTGAATTCGCCTGCGTTTTCGCGTCTATCCCAGTAACGTTCTTCGAGGTCATAACTGCATTGCTAATTGGCGATCTAGATACCTTCTCTGTATCAGTAACAATCTTACTCTCGTCCTTAGACGTTGATACGTGATTCTCTTTCGTAGTTTTTACTTCCACTTTCTTCTCTTCGCATTTCTCTTGCGGCAAGTTCCCCTCAACTTTACTCGAGGCAATTCCATTCGTATCTCGATTCACATTTACTGTCTTATTATTGTTTTTCTCTGCAGATGTGTTATTCTGATTTGTTTTATTTACGTCTTTCACACTGTCATTGTCTTCATTACTCGAAGTATATAATGATAAAATATCATTATTTTTGTCTTCATCTTCAATATCATCTTCGTCTTCATCCTTATCATCGTCATCCATATCACTCTCGTCTTCCGTAGTTGTTCCATTATAAACTTGCTCCTTTATTTCTTCTTGTTTTTTCACATATTTTTCGAATACAGCAGTTAATTTCTTTTGACCTTCATTACGATTGTAAGTTAGTTTGTTCGCTAACTCTTTATCTTTTATAGCTGGGTCTTCCTCTGTATTCTCCAGATATAAAGAAAAAGTATCCCAATAATCATTTCGTCTTGAGCGCTGTAGTAATTCTCCTAATTCAACGAAAGCCTTTTTTGCTACAATACACACAAATGTAAAAAATTTTGATATATGAATTATATATAAAATTGAGAACAAGGACTGAAACCAATATAAAAAATGCTATTTTCATAGAGATATTTTTCGGCATTGCATAACAAAAAAGAAGTGATTTAAACTATAAATACCATGATAAATACAATGATTTTAACCGATTTAAATTGTAAATATTGGTATTATTAAATGAAGATATATACTCTATACTAGAATAATATTACTAGCAAAATAATTCCAGTATTCAGTTTCTGATTGAGAAAAGAGAAAAATGTATATATAATTATTATAACTTAATATATATTTTCGCTATAAAAATTTAAAATAATCTCAAAACTATAGTTACAACTTACCCATTTCAATCTGTTTGTTTTTTGTCAAACCCAAGTTTCTTTTTTCATTACACCTTTTAACACATTCTAAAATATCCCTGTAATCAGGGAATATTATATTATTCGTAAAAGATCCTGGTGTCTTCCACTGATTCCGTTTAGAAATTTTAGAGTTGATAAAATTTGTTATTGCTTGGTCCACAGCAACAATTTGAGTTGTACTTATGTGTTTAGGACGTAAATATGACCGTCCAGCATCAGCATTTTCCCCGGTTAATTCACAATACTTGTTGTACAGTTCCACCATTCTTTGTTTGTATCTCTCCATTTTTATATAATTACTATCAGTATCCTCGTCAAAGTCAACTTCAGCAGTTTCGAATTTCTTTATTCTGTACTCACATTTCTTCATGGCCATTTCTATTATTTTAATCTTTCTCTTTGTCTCACTGTCCATGTGATCTACACCATCATTCTCATTATCTGATTCTGCTACATGATTAATTGATACTTTGTTTGCAGCATAAGAAGTAGATGGTACTGCATCATAGGTTACATTATCAATCGATTTTTTTTTCAATTTTTCTTTGATCATCCTCTTCATCTCATTCATAACTTCCTCTATGTATACATATAATTTTTTATCATTATTCATAATAGCCTCACGCTTTTCATTCAGGAATAAGGCAAACTTTTCTGAACCAGCATAATTTGGAACCAATTCTTCGTAACGCCTTTTCAACTTATCAACTATTTTTTCCATATCGTTATCATGACACTTTTTCAAGCATAAGCTTATAAACTGTGGAAAGATATCATGTGTTACATAAGATATCTTTTTTCGCTCTTTCACAAATAATTTTGGCACTTCAATTGTTGTTTCTTGCTCCTTGTTTGATTTCTGAGTACAATCAGGTATAGTACTGTCATCCTTGTCTAGTTCCAATGGAATTTGAGTTGTATTTAATTTTTTTCTTTTCTCTGAATTATGATATAATAAACTTTTCTTCTCTTCACTTATCTGTGATATTTTCCTCTTTAAATTATTTTCTTCCACTTTTTCACTGTTGTTAGGTGAAACCTCTACCTTTGTGCGTAAAGCATTGTTACTCACTTCTGTAGAATTACTGGAGGATGATTTCTTTTTGTTTTCCTATAAGATATACATGCATGTTAGTGAACATTTTTGTAAGTAAAATACTAATATTTGAGATGTTCTTTATCACTGAACTTAGTGTACACTTATGGGACTTAAAGAGAAACAGATGTATAGTTGAAATTTAGTGGAAGAAAAATATAAAAAATCTAGTGTAGTCTTTTCAGAAACAGAAAACCTATGATTCTGAGATAATTTAAGGCCTGTTCTTTTTCAAAGAACTTTCTAAAGTAGTATACACTGATTCAATAAGTACAGTGAAACAAGTATATTTTTTTTCACACTAATTTACCCAACCAATGTACACCAATCCAGTAAATTCTTCTAAAAAGAACAGACCTATTATTATCAATAGTTCAGCTCTCTTTTCAAGTTGGGCACAGCAGAACTTTTATTGTACAAAACTCTATTTGATGAAACTAATATGGACATCTACTCACCTTCTGTGAATCTGACTCATCGGAAGAAATATAAATAATCTCAGTTTCCATTATTTAGCTCATATGTGACTTCGCGCGTTATTATGAGCCACCTTCACGCGCGTAACCTAAATGTCACTCCAACGACTTTCTGTCAAACCAAAACATATTGATGGTTATGCACAGTTCTTACTGATCACGACACTGACATATTTCCATTCACGACTCGCGCAGTGATAACATGATGCGATGCGCCTCGATATATCTTCGCTCAGAGGAAAGATATCAAACGACTCTACCACAATGCAGTGCAGTTCGCTGCTACAAAAATATGATACATGCGGATACACACCTTCACCCTTGGAGATAGTAACTTTAAGGAAATCCAAGCGACGAGATATTTTGTTTATGGAAAGGAAGGAGATAGAGAGGTCTCACCACTCGTCTCAATTATATCTTCGCTAATGATTCGCCAGAGAAGTATCGATACGAATAATAACAAAGACGAATAATAACAAATATTTCGATCACAAGTAAATGTCAAGTAAACGTAATGGTTTTCACTGGTCAAGCAGTACGTAGTCCTTGTGACGATAAGCTGAAAAATGTTAGAGAAATATTACGGTACACTTCACTTGACATGTACAGATCGAAATGTCCCCAACCTGTGAAGAAAATTATTGGTTAGACATTAGGGAAATTTTGTTCTGCAAACTGACATTTTATCACACTTCTATAAATTACTAGACTGCTAACTCCCTAGTTATAGATGAGGCAAAAAGTGACGACCATTTTTGTTAGGCAGAATTCCCACTTAGCGCGTCACGTGTCGCGTCGTCCGAGTTAAGCCAATCAAATCGTCCCATTTTGTTCGGTGTAAAGTTACGCAATAAAATAGGACGATTTGATTGGCTTAACTCGGATGACGCGTGCGTGACGCGTTAAGTGGAAACGCACCCTTAAGCTGTTCCCACTGAGCGCGTCACGCGTCGCGTCGTCTGCCTGCGTCACGAGTTAACAAATCAAATCCTCTAATTGGAATGACGCGCGTACAATGCACTTGTTCCAATGGAACGATTTGATTGGTTAACTCGTGACCCAGGCAGACGACGCAACGCGTAACGCGGTCAGTGGGGATTCAACCTAAGGCATCCCGGGTGTGTTCAGAAATCCTACTCGATGAATAGAGTAACATTTAATTAGCCAATCAGGGCAAAAAGAACAAAGATTTATTTATCATGATTAGTTTATTAAAGTAACTCTATCCATCGAGTTGGATTTCTGAACATATATTCACCCCATATATTCACCACAGATGTTTATACTAAACTAGAGCTGCGTTCCAAAACTCTACTCGACGTGTAGAGTAGCATTCAATTGACCAATAAAAGCAAAGATAACTAGTATTTCTTTATTATGATTGGACAATTAAATGTATCCGTTGAGTAGAGTTTTGGAACGCAGCCTAGATTGCTTACAGACTATCTAAAAGCATGTAAGGGCCTTTGCACGTAAAAAAAACTGACCAATCACAGTCGATTATTCCTTGAACGCAAGGAGAATAAACAACTCTGATTGGTCAGTTTTCTTACGACCTTATGCTCCTGCACACAGGAGTGATGCTTGCCGCGCGACAGCCAATCAATATGTTGTTTTTCCGTAAGAACTAGAAGGTTATTACGGAAAGCAGCATATTGATTGGTTGTCGCGCGAACTTTCGCCGCACGGCAAGCATTACGGGTGTATATCAGTTGGACACGGGGCAATTGGACACAGTCCAATCACAAGCCGCTGTTCCAAGGGACCTACAAATGTCTCTAATCACACGGTGCTGTGATTGGCTGTGTCCAAATGCACCGTGTCCAAGTGCACCGCTCCCAAGCATTACCACGTCCTGTGTGCAAGAGCCGTAAGAATGTGAATTCGTAAATTAGTGAATTCGTAGATGCGCCCCATTTTCAAACTCCCAACTCATATTTCTTCGGAAGAGATAAAGAGACACATATTATATCGTTTATATTTTTTTACACTCTTAAAGATTGTATGAATGCACTCCAGTATAAACATAAACCAGACTAGTTTGGTTTAAATTGAAATCTAATTAGACTTATTAATACATTTGTTGTACAAAAAATATAAGACATAACAAATATTAGTTTCTCCTTAATATTTTGAAATATTATTTAAAAGATATTAGAGGAAAAGGTGATATTATGACTCCCTATTTATATTTTGTAGAATAACCAACCAACACTTTCGACAATGTTCGTCGCACGACGTACGTAATATCAGCCTTATGGCTCCTGCACACAGGACGCGGTAATGCTTACCGCGCGGCGGAATTTCGCGCGACAGCCAATCGATATGCTGCTTTCCGTAATAACTTTCTAGCTCTTACGGAAAAACTATATATTGACTGCGTTCAGGAGAGAGAGCTGCTTTGCACTATTATAAAATTCGTGAACCTGATTGGTACATGCTCTTGGATTTAACCAAAATTAAGAGCATACTCCAATCAGATTCACGAATTTTACAACAATTGCAAAGCAGCTTTCTCTGCTGAACGCAGCCATTGATTGGCTGTCGCGCGGACTTGCATTGCCGCGTCCTGTATGCAGGAGCCATTAGGGTGCAAACCTGTTACAGTGAAATAGAGGAGCGCGGAACGAGAGCGGAACCAATCACGAGCGTTCCACAGTTTTCGCTCGTGATTGTTTCATGATTGATTTCGCTCTCGTTCTGCGCTCCGCTATTCCGCTGCATGGGTTTGCATCCTTAAGGTGCCGTTACATGGGAGCATCGAGCGTCGAGCGTTAAAGCGATAATCAATCAACGTGCCACTTTCCGCAAGAACTACAAGTATACTTCTGCAACTTGATACGTTGATTGGCTAACGCTTTAACGCTCGACGCTGGAACGCTCCCATATATTGGCACCTTTACCGTGTTCTGTGGGTAGGTACCATAATGGCTCCTGCACACAGGACACGGTAATGCTTGTCGCGCGACACCCAATCAATATGTTGTTTTTCCGTAAGAGCTAGAAGGTTATTACGGAAAGCAGCATATTGATTGACTGTCGTGCGAACTTCCGCCGCGCGGCAAGCATTACCGCGTCCTGTGTGCAGGAGCCATAAGTCTAATACTTTTATTTCTATGTCGCTATTATATATAATTGCGCTACCTCCACCAGGGCGTGGGAGTTGGCCTACGGCCGCGGGAGCGGTGCACTTGGACACGGTGCATTTGGACACAGCCAATC
>NW_022639470.1:1327751-1333724 GCF_010583005.1 Odontomachus brunneus
TCAGCTCTCATATTGGTTTGGTTTACATCGTGCAGTTGATACGTGTACAAAATAATAACTTTCTATAGATAATTTTAGATAATATTAGATAATTTTTGATAATATTAGATAATTTTAATATCGATGATATATATAATCAATGGTATATTAAGCTGGTATAATACTCATCAAGAAAACGTATTGTATTGATTGAATGCATCGCCGTTGATACGCATTGTCAATATTAAGATTATCTAATAGAAAATTACTATTTAGTAAACGTGTATCAAGTGCATGATGTAAACCAGGCCATTATTTTCGCTTAAATCCTTTGTGTTTTTATATACGATGGAAGCACTGTTCAGAGTAATGGCGTAGGGTCACTAAAGACTAGGGCTGCATTCCGAAATTCACTGCTAGTACTGAAAATCTATAGTTCATGTTACGTATACTATAGAATTTCAACACTGGCAGTGAATTTCGGAACGTAGCCTAGGTGTTCTCAGCCAACTATTGAAGTCGGAAGTCTGTAGCCTTTGTATTGTTTTAGTATTCGTGAAGAAATTCGTACAACATGGGTATGTTGCGATATTCGACTATTTCACGTTTATAAAATGTTTTGTACAAAAATAATACTTTTGTTTTAAATATTTTTTTAATATTTTACTCAACATTTACGAATACTAATATACATAGAAAACGTTTATCTCTGCTCAAACTTTGTCGCGTGCTGCAAAGCTCATGTTTTTTCATCACTGTTATTTCAATTAACAATCTGAAAAAGGAATAAAATATCCGCAATTACCAGTTACTTAAATAATCAATAAATATCCGTAAAATTGATATGAGTAGACTACGTGGTTAAAGGTGGACCACGGTCAAGTACTTGTAGGTTAAGATCACGTGTTCATGACTATTGGTTATTAAAGTGAAAGAAACGTTTCCAGTACATTTTGTAAATATATTCAACTGCAAGTATCATTTTACAGAAATATTTTGTTCTATAAGAATTTTGAGTATATTTTCTCGTTCCGATAGCAAGGAAGCTTCAATGTGTCTTAACTTAAGATGCATATCAAAACGTCCTTTTCGAAAATAATTTTATTGTAAATAATTTTATTCTGTTTACATTACATATATGAATTTTTAGTAAGATTTTCCTGAAACAAAAAAAAAACATTTGAAATGTAACCTTAAATGTCCATATATGATATAATCTAACATTTCCTTATTTCTATATTTTAAAGGTAAACCCAGAGGTCTACGCACTGCGCGTAAGCACGTAAACCACAGGCGTGATCAGCGGTGGAATGATAAAGATTATAAAAAGGCACATTTAGGAACAAGATGGAAAGCCAATCCTTTTGGTGGTGCTTCTCATGCAAAAGGCATTGTCTTGGAAAAAGTGTATGTGATAATATAATCATGTAGTAGCTCACTAGAGTGGTTAGACATCCAAATTTTACCATTAATGTTCAGCTGTGCAGCTAATATTAAAAGTGCCCAGAATTTAGACATTTAAAATCATATTTGGCGACCCAAGTTGCATACAAAGCAATTACATCTGATTTTAAATAATCGATTTACTTAAACTTTTGTTTTACAGAGGAGTGGAAGCTAAGCAACCGAATTCGGCTATCCGTAAATGCGTCAGAGTGCAGTTAATAAAGAACGGCAAGAAAATCACTGCTTTTGTACCAAGGGATGGTTGTCTAAATAACATTGAAGAAAACGATGAGGTTCTGGTAGCGGGTTTCGGTCGTAAAGGCCATGCCGTTGGTGATATACCTGGAGTTCGATTCAAAGTAGTAAAGGTTGCGAATGTATCTTTACTTGCACTGTATAAAGAAAAGAAGGAACGACCGAGATCTTAAAGCATCGATTTTCAATGTATTTCTATACCTTTGTATCATAATCTTGTTGACATAAATATGAAAACGATTTTTTAAAAAGTACACGTAATAATTTAATTCATCAAAATACATCGTGTTTTGAGCAATTCCTATAAAAATTTTTACAATGCTCCCTATGCAATTGTGGAAACAAGCAATTGCATCTCATATATTACAAATGTATGAATTATATAAGTTAATGTGTGACAATTGCACCTCATGCTACATATGAATTATAAATATAAAATCAATCGACATTATTGTCTGTCAAATTTGAGGTCAAGTTTTCGAATTCTTCATTATGAATAATTATATCCTCGATTGTCGCGTTTAACGGTGTGGTGGTCTTTGGTAATCTTCTTGTTAAATCCACATTCGATATCTCGTCTTTTGCCCGTAGCATCTGTAATTGCGAATGTACCTTGTGAAATCAATAGTAAGTGACAATTGTGATCAGAAACAAAAGAATTTGTACCTTCTTTACAGTGAAAAAATTGGAGCATATCTTTTTAATGTCCAAACGAATAGAGTTAGTAACAGTTTGGTCTAAATTTCTGGATTGCACTGGCCAAGATGAAACAGTCTGAAATGCTTCTATGAACTTTTCTTTTTCTTTGTTAAATAATGCATCCTCCTCTTCACTGCATCTTTCTCCACTGACTAATCTATCATCAATCTGTAATCATTTACAAGAAATATATAGCAATTCCTGTGTATGTGTATACTTCCATGGAAACAATAAGGTATTAAATATAATTAATTTAGTCCAAAATTAGTTAATTAAAAATCATTTAATTTTTTCTCTTTCTCTACTGTAATTTTTATAGTACCAGAAGAATTATTACTTATTATTATTATTATTGCTTTTAATAATAAGAAAAAAAAAGAAATAATACTATTGTACCTCGATATGTGCACCTTCAGATATATCAGACTTTGTATCTCTCTCTGTACAGTTATTGTCAAATAATTCTTTCTCACTCTCTTCAAAATATTTATTAGCTTCTGTATAGTTCAATTTTGGCTTAAAAACTGAGAGGTGAAGTGTCTGGTCAGTATCATCTATATACATCTAAAGGTTTAAATTTTAGCATTAGGCATTAATATATTTCATTCATTTCATTAACATTGAAAGAATTGCTGTTTTCTCAAGATTTTCATACCTTAACAACATCCATGAGAGATTCTTCTGTCTCAGTTGTATTGACAGAAGTCTCCATGTGTACTTTTTTCATGAAATCCAACAATAATCTTAAAGTCGGAAGCTGTTCTTTCATCGAACACTTACCCTAATGTAAATAAATTATTTTTAATGTATATTATCTCTTTAAATTAAATTACATGCATTAAGAACTTCTTAATTCCTGTGAACTATGATTTTTAATGAGGAATATAACAATACTTTAACATACCAGTAATAGATCCTTATTATTGCAGATTCCAATTTGAGAATAGTATTCAAATAACTGATCTAAAATGACATACTTGTTGGTATTGTTGGAAAAATACTATTATTTGTTATATACATAAATATTATTTTGCTATTACTTATTATATACTTGTTATATACATAAATTCACTGAAGTAGTAAATAAAATTGGAAATACAATTCCAATTTTAATTATACTGAATGAATGTAATACAAATTACGATGGTGTCATAAGAAAAACAGAAATACCTTCCAAAGCAGTATCCTTTAATTTTTCCAACTGAACGGCAATAAATGATGATTTCTCCGTTAGAAGCCAAGAGAGGAGGCACATGCGATTTTCACCACTGAGTATTGTCGTTCCTACGTCTCTCAACTCCACATTACTGATGTGTGGATATCGTAATTGTAGTAAAGTATCGTATATACTTGCCATAACACTGCTTACAGTATTCATAGTGGCAAGTTATATCGGTGCCAGCAAAACTTAAGGAAAATTCTAAATTTGTAGATTATACAAGAATTTTTAATTTCCCCGACGCAAATATTCATCTTTCGCCATTTCGTGGAAACATCAGTGAAAAAAACGATGCTATATGTGTCAAACAAATTATTTTGAAGTTTTAAACAACAAACATGAACGACAAGTTTAAATATCAGGGTGACTATATATAAACATAATAATACGAATAGATCGAGAGCATGCGCGAAAGAATAGAACAGTCAATAGAGGTTGCGTTCCAAAATTCACAGCCAGTATTGAAATTCTATAATATACGTAACATAAACTATAGATTTTCAATACTTCAGTGCATTTCGGAACGCAGCCATCATGACCAAAATTGCATAATATCTCACGTATTATATGTATTATACATTTTATGCATTAAGTTTTATGTGCAGAAAACTCAAGTAATCTACGCAGATAACTAAATGAGGTTTTCTGCTGCATAAAACTTCTTTTAGAGCTATTCTACATTTGCGTAAGCGCGGTCGTAAGTGTTGTATATGATTACGACAACCAATCAGAATAAAGTAATCAATGAATAAAACATTCTGATTGGTTGACTTTATAACTATTTCCTATATAAAACAAAACATAAATATTTGTCCATGATCATGAAAAACATGAAATTGTTGAATCTAGTTCATCGCTGTATTCCATTTTTAATTTCTTTATATCTATATGTATATACAGATAAATTAATGAAACTGATTCAAGAGCAGCGAGTAGGATTGTATCTAGATTAGGGTGCGTTCAGATTCCCTACCCGGGTGCACTCTGTTATTAGAAACACTATAGTATATGTCACATATACTATAGCACTTCTTGTATTAGAGTGCATCCGGGTAAGGAATCTGAACGCAGCCCTAGAGATGCCCGATTCTTAAGGTGCGATTTCACGCAGCGAATAAAAGCTAGCGTTTTACCCCACTCCATCAATTTTTACCGAAATGGCGAATGTAGCGAATAAATGCTCAAAGTTCGATACAGTCCAACTTTTAGCGAATAAAAGTTGGCGTTTACCACCACTCCATTAATTATCGCTAAAAAGACGAATGAAGCAGATAAACGCTCAAAGTTCGACACAGTTCAACTTCTCGCGATTTAACTGGATCAAGTGATTGTAATTAATTAATAGCGAATTCGGTTGCTTGCACTAGTGTGCACTGAGTGCGCACTAAGGCTTGTTCATAGTATGTTATTATATTTAAAGATTGTCTTAAATAATTCTCAAATAAATTCTCAAATATTTTTAACCATAATATGATATGTATAACATCCGTACGAATCATTTTATTAGTTAAAATGTTTTTAAATATGTATTTAAGACACGATCTTAAATATAAGAATGTACTGTAAACAAGCCTTAATGCGAACTCAGTGCGCACTAGTGCAAGCTACCGAATTCGCTATTAGTGAATAAAATAGGTCATATAAATCTGATGAAAAATTTTTCATGCATAATTATGTATGAAATTTGTCCATACATAATTATGTATAATCATATAACATTATATATCATTATACACAATTATGTATAACAATATGTATAATTACATATAAATCTATGCGTACCCAGATAGAAATGCGTGATTATCACGTTTCATCATAATGTGATGTCATACTGTGATTTCACCTTGATACCTTTTTAAAGATCATTATGTGATTAACATGACATGAGCACAAGATGTATACAAATGATATACGAATATGTCTAGTCCATCAAGTTTTGTTATTATAATATCATTAGATGAGATATTTTTCTGATCATCATTATATGAACGACATATGAGCAATATATACACACGCATTTATATGCATTTTTGCAATCATCCACGTCAATATATGAGCGCGTGCTAAGCGCAACATGACATCATTTTTCTATCTGGGTAATTATATAAAATTATATATGAATTTATATATATAATTATACATGATTATATATATAAGTAGAATGTATAAACATGAATGGACAAATTTAATATATAATAATAATAATATAATAATAATATATAATAATAATATATAATAATATATAATTATGTATAATTATATATAATTTTATATAATTGTATATAATTATGTATGAAAAATTTTTTATTGGGAAAACAGCAAATTATAATAAAAACAAGAAATTATGGCTGAAGGGACTGATAAATTGACAGCGC
>NW_022639470.1:1336083-1352092 GCF_010583005.1 Odontomachus brunneus
TTATATTAAATTGATTAACTTTTTCGTCTTATGTATTTTTTTCGTTTTTAATAAATACATCGCTGCAATTGCAGCAGCTATATATCGTCTTCGAACTTCACCTATAATCGCCACTGTACATCTATAATATTTTATATATCTCGATTATAACACTCCATTTTTATACTTATTGCAGTTTATACAGAAGGTTAAACGTGGTGAATAGGATATGGACGACAGCGAACAGCTACTTTGAACGCTACTTTGAACTATGCTGAAGTGGGGATAAAACGCTAGCTATTATTCGCTCCATGAAAAGGATGCAGGTGATAGCGAACAGCTTTTAAACGTTGCTTTGAACAACGATGGAGTGGGGTGAAACGCCAGCTTTTATTCGCTGCGTGAAATCGCACCTTTAATCGATTCGATTCTTTCCCTAACAAATTTAGGGAAAAAGGGTTGTTCGTGTTGATTGCATGTTTCATACTTTTCGCTTTTAAAAAGAAATGGACGCCTAATCAAACGCTTGGAAGAAATAATCGAGTTGATTGTCTCGCTTTTGCTTCTTCCAAACATTCCAATATACTTTTGTCTGGTTTTAAATACGAAAAGTGCGAAGAGTGCAAACAACACAAATAAGCCTGTTTTTGGGGAAAGAATCGAATCGATTCAGAATCGGGCATCTCTAACCTAGACAGAAATAAAAAGTCGGGTCGACGTCGATTCGACTTTTTATTTCTAGCTGGATAGGTTATTTTAGAAGATTTGGTTTGACTGTCTGGGAGTATGTATATGTCCCTAGGATTCTTTTCGAATTACTTATTTTTTGGCGAAGTCGTACCATTTCGATGGTGCAATATTGGCTCTTGCAAACAGGACGCGGTAATGCTTGCCGCGCGGCGGAAGTTCGCGCGACAGCCAATCAATATGCTACTTTCCGTAATAACTTCTAGTTCTTACGGAAAAACAACATATTGATTGGCTATCGCGCGGACTTCCGCCGCGCGGCAAGCATTACCGCGTCCTATGTGCAGGAGCCATATCTCTTTTCAAATCATGGAGTGATATTAAGGTAAAGTGAAAGCTGCCTGAAACTATATATTGAAGGAAGAAAGGTTATTATAAGTTAGAGTGGGCGCGTCTCAGGGATTTTCAGCATTTTCTGCATGTTTTCTGCATATTCTGCACGTTTTTTGCATATTCTGCGCGTTTTCTGCATATTTTGCGCGTTTTCTGAGCATAATGACTTGGTTTACATCGTGCACTTGATACGCGTACTAAATAAATTAACTTTTTATTAGATAATCTTAATATCGACGATATATATAAACAACGGTATATTAAGCTGTATAATACTCACCAACAAAACGTATTGTATTGATAGAATGCGTCGCTATTGATATGCATTGTCGATATTAAGATTATCTAATACAAAGTTACTATTTAGTACGCGTATCAAGTGCACGATGGGTGCTTTCCAGTTACGTACACTGTGTTACACAAAACTAGTTTATTTGGTGCATATTATCTTACAAGATATTTTAGATAATATGTAACCAATAAACTGGTTTTGTGTACTTATGGGTAAGATGTGTTAAGTAATTGGGAAGCACCCGATGTAAACCAAGCCAATAGCGTCAGTACTTAAGGGCAGTAAATAAAGGAAGTAAATAAAAGAACGCACCCATTATTTGTTTTCTCAACTGAAAAGTACAAATCTTTACGTGAATATTTTCTTTCCTTACGGCTGTAGTTATTAAACTACTTAAGACTGTAATCATAATATTGTTGATATATATATATATATATATATATATATATTAATAATAATTAATATATGTTTTTTAATAATATATTTATCGTAGTAGAAATATATGTCTTTCTATAATTCAATACATTTCTGATTAAATTGATATATATGCCTTCTGTGAGAAGAAATCTCGCAAAATTGATAGATATACCGATGAATATAATATTTACCTGCAAATCTCGACTTTTCGTATTTCAGAAAAATATGAAATAAAGGGAACGAGCGAACATAATCATTCGCCTCAATAAAAATCTTATTGTACTTAGATGAATATAATATCCATATTTTTTCTCATGCAAAAGTATGGTTTACTGTGAAAATGTGTTTCATTATGAAACATATTTGTTGCACGGTGAACTATTTATCAACTTACAAAAATAGTCTATTTCTCTTTAAAGTATAGATATTGTCAACTTATTTATTACAAATTATAGTTAGATAAATTTATTAACCATCCCAACTAACAAAATTGGTTTTAAACAATTAATTGTTATTCTATAGACTACAGAAAAACGGTTGATTCACTGTTCAACATGTTACTTTACTGCCAGTAAACTTCGGAACGCAGCCGTAAAGGTTCACATTCCAGTATAGTATATAATTAACTGAATATCATAAGAATAAACGTTTTTTGTCATGTACAAATTAATACGAACGTGTAAACGCTTGATAAATACCGAAGCGAAATGTCTGAATGAAACACAATGGATAAAACCAATCGGTCACGACACCGAAGTGACTGTGTATAACCCGATAACGAAATGCAAAGTACCTCTGATCTTAAAAACCAAAAATATTTTGAAATGGTACATGTGTGGCCCTACAGTATACGACTCGGCTCATATTGGACATGCAACGTAATAAAAATATAATCTAAACAATTTTGAAAAGATAACTTAAAGAGAGAAATGTTTTATAACGAGTTTAGTTATTATCTGACATGTTAATAATTTAAATGATTAATAATAGATAATTGTTTTAACATATAACTAACTTGTTTTTAATATCTTTTTAGCACCTACATAAAATCAGACATTATTCGCCGAATTTTAACGGATTATTTCAACATCGATGTGCTACTGGTAATGGGTATAACCAACATCGATGACAAAATAATCAAACGTTCCATTGAGATGAAACAGGACTTCAAGACTTTGTCAAATCATTTTGAAATGGGATTTTTGGAAGACATGAATAAGTTAAATGTCCGTAAACCCTACATGTACTGCAGAGTTACAGATTATGTGCCACAAATTATCAACTTTGTTGAGAAGCTTATAGCTGATGGCTATGGTTACATTACAAAAGATGGTACAGTATATATAAACAGAGAAATATCTTAATCCTTTGTAACTAAAAAAGAAATGTCTGATGTTTTTATTGAAATAATTTTTATCTGCAAGTATATCTACAAAAATTTAAAAAAATATATATAGGGTCTGTCTATTTTGATACAAGCAAGTACAATAGATATGGTAAACTATCGACTCCCTTGCCTGATACTGCTCATCCAGATAAGAAGTCTGCATTGGACTTTGCTTTGTGGAAAGCAGCCAAAGAGAATGAACCATCCTGGCAATGCCCATGGGGTTATGGTAGACCAGGATGGCATATAGAGTGCAGTGTAATTGCGAGGTAATCTCAACAATTTAAATCTTTTTGTATATGTGTATACATATACACATACTATGGTTTCTTCTTATGTGATGATATTGATCCTCTTTATTCAGAACTTTCCTCTATCAATAAAATATCTTTCTACATGTACCTATGAATTAATCAGGAGACTTATGAGTTACATTTACAGGCACTTCTATCAATAAAAGAGTTTAGAATAAGAGCTATTGTGTTTTTGTTTATATTTCTGTAACAAAGTCTTTTAGCATTATATTAGTGTAATAAAAATTTTTTTAATATAAAATACAAAGAATATCCTAAAAAAATTTGATATTTAAGCTCAATAGCAGATATAAATTCCTTCATGTGAAAAAAACACTACATAGAAATTTGCATTTTTATTAGTGCAGTCCTTGGAAATTCTATAGACATGCACAGTGGTGGAATAGATCTGGCTTTTCCACATCATGAGAATGAAGAAGCGCAATCCTGCTGTTACCATGGTATTGATCAATGGGTGAATTATTGGCTCCACTGTGGTCACTTGCATCTGAAAGGTGATGTGAAGATGTCGAAGAGTCTGAGAAACACTGTAAACATACGTGATTATCTCGAAAAGTATTCAGCAAATCATCTCAGAATGCTCTGCTTACTTTCTCATTATCGAAATGGTATGTGCATAAGTCTCAGTACTGGTTTTAAACTACTCAATTGGTGTGTAATCGATCGAATTCTACTGCAGGACTTGAATTTACGGACGAAATTATGCAGAATGCGGTGTCCGTGACAAAAAAGATTGAGAATTTTGTAAGTGACTGCAATACTTACGTTGTGGGTAAATTGCAAACCGGCAAGATCGATGAAAATCTCTTGCTTACTGTAAGTTAGAATATGAACTCCTATTCATACTATTGTATTTCTATACACATATGTTCAGAAAATACGATTTTAAAAACTTAAACATTTGTTCACCTTCTTAATTTGCGGATGAATAGTCTGTGACGAAAATTTGATCGTTTTTAGACGTTACAAAATACGAAAAATCAAATTACGACAGCCTTGGCAGATGATTTTGACACCGCGCGGGCGATGCACGCAATATTAGATCTTGTGAGAATAGGAAACAAAATGCTCGGTCAGAATGACGTAAGCTGATCGCATAAGAAATTATTTACAGTTAATATTATTGAACAGTACTCTTATGTCACATATGTTCAGTTTCGTTCTCGACTTTTAGGTATCGTCGAGCAATAACGTTAACGATAGCCATGCAAGTGCCGTTGCTGTAGTTTCGAATTACGTTTCAAGTACTCTTTCGAAACTTGGATTGTCGCAATATACAATATCAACAAAAGATCGACGAATTGAAGACATCATAGAATACTTTCTGAAATTCAGGACAGCTGTCAGGAACATGGCACTCGAGAATCCGAAGAATAACGTTTTGATGAAAAAATGTGACAATGCACGGGAAGAACTATTCACTTGCGGGGTTCTAGTGAAGGTGAAAACTTTGAACCTACGTGTGATGTACTTAAAAATATTAATGATTTCATTTCAATTATCATTACTCTGTTACAGGATCACAAAAACAGTTCCACTTGGAGGTGGAAGTAGCATGTAGGAACAAATTCTCCAATTGTACATTAAAAAACGTATTAAAATAAAATAAAAATGTATTAAGGTAATTTTTACAGTTCATAGAGATTTAGTATAAATTAACAGTCACAAATTGTCAATTAATCAATAGAATCTGTAGTTCTTAGTTTCTTCACGTTCTCGTTACTATTATCAACTTTTCTCTTTTGACTACTTTTCTTCTCTGACATTGTCTTCTTCAAGCCCTTCATCTTCCTTGTTTGAATGCTATTGATGTTTTGCGTGCCGACATGTACACGGCCGTACGTAGTGCCGAGTGTATCTTCGGAAATATTCTTCTTTTTCTTGACCTATAATCATGATTGTAGTATTAAATTAAGTGTTTACACCTTCTACACCAATAACATAGACCTGTAGGAATACTACCTTGAGTGCTTTGGGTTTCTTGCAGGCTTGCTTGAACAAATCTTCAGACGCAAACTTGTTACGCCTGCACAGCAAGTCTGCACGCGGTCCTATTTCCTCCAGTTCTATTCGAGGTATCTTTGTGTCGGATTTCTTCAAAAGTATTCTAGAATTGATATACACACATGGTAATTGCAGTTTAATTGAGCAAACTCAAACATACGTTTGATATATTTTGAGTTAAATTCTTATAATGAAACATTAACAATTTTAAGTGAAAAATCTCCAGGGTTGGGTAATAACTAGTTAATTAGTTAAAAGTTAAGTTAAAAAGTTAATAATTTTTAACTTGGTTAATTTTAAGTGATTTAACTTTTAACTGAAACTAGTTACTCTTTGAAAGTCTATTAACCTTAACTTATTAATTTTTTTTTTATATAAAAGAATCATTTATCAATAAATCTAAAATTGCAAACTGTTAGCAATATAGAATAAAAAAAAAAAAAAAAAAAAAAAAAAAAAAAAAAAAAAAAAAAAAAAAAAAAAAAAAAAATAGAATTTGTTTTGTCACTGAGCAACAGTATACCTTTCTTTTGTGGAATCTGAATAAAAAAATAATTAGTACTCCTTTTTGTAAAACTAACTTTCCATTATTTTGCATAAATTTAATGTACTGTTAATAAATTAATTATGCAAAAAATATATGTTTTACACAATTAACTTTTAATTTTAATTAATTTTAATTTAAAAAAATCTAGTTTTTGTTTATACAACTTTTAATTTAACAAAATTAATTTCACAAATCATTTATGTTAAACTTAATTAAAAAGAAAAATTACCCAACTTTGGACATTTTATGGAATGAATTCGTAATTTGACCATTATCTTACCTATAACTACGTAGAAGTATCTTATTCTCAACAGCTGTAAAACTTAAAACATGTTCAAGACCTTGTAGTCTGATTTTTTCAACTGCTTCTCGTTGAAACATATCAATGAGTAAGTTCTTAATTCTGCCATACTCATAGTTGTTTTCAAAGAGTTCACCATTGAAGATCAATAGTGGTTTTATTCCAGAAGAAATTTTTGCAATCTTAAAGTCCTTCAATCCTTTATAATTTTCTACTCCAAACTCTATCATATCTAGTAACGTATGTTCGTACAATCGACCCATCACAAGATTATGTGGACGTTTTTTGTTGTGCAATGCCATTATGAAAAGAGGTGCATTGTACTTTGATGCAAATTTCTCAAGAGGTACGATATCTTCGAATGGCAGTATGTCATTTTTCTTTTGCATCATCTGTACATTGGGTTT
Source organism: Odontomachus brunneus (assembly GCF_010583005.1). Taxonomy (NCBI): domain Eukaryota; kingdom Metazoa; phylum Arthropoda; class Insecta; order Hymenoptera; family Formicidae; genus Odontomachus; species Odontomachus brunneus. The sequence continues at coordinate 1,342,812 of NW_022639470.1, forward strand.
CTTCAAATCATACTGGAAAATATTATATATTTTAATCATTTAATTAATTTTTATTTTCATTATTAATTCATTTAACGTTTGATCACACAACTGTTTGGGAAATCTACTAAATGCTGAAACAATATATCAGTAAGTCACATGTGCTTACCAGATCTTTCATTATATCAACGGCAACCTGTGAGGTATGTTTACCTTTGAGACACAAAGCCTCCTTAGCATCTTCCACTAATTTAGGTTCTCTTTTTAATATAGCCTTTTTGCCCTTATGCGTGGTTGGCTTCCTGTAACAAGAAATCGCATGATAAGGTGTAATACACAAAACAGCTAACCTAATGTGATATAAATACCTACAAAATAAGTGAGTATGTAGTTTAAATTACTTACACGATTCTACTTATGACCGGCATAATATAGCGATAGATATGATAGTTAAGATTACAAATATCTAATATTTTCTGAAAATTTAGAGTTAGTAGCAAAAAGAAATTTGAGCGAGTATCCCGGTTTTACTTGATATCGCTTTGCTCTCTCTTTCTCTATGGCTGCGTTCCGAAATTCACTGCCAGTACTGAAAATCTATAGTATACGTAACATAAACTATAAGTTTTCAGTACTGGCAGTGAATTTTGGAACGCAGCCTATGGTTCCACAGGTCTGTACTTAGTGGCCCTTTTACCACACATGAAGGAAAACTATTAGGAGATACCGCTTTGCGCAACTATTTGATGCGCCAACTACGTCTATTTTTATTGAGAATCTGCAAGAGGTAAGCGGACAAAATCCATAAAGAAGAGGAGATAGCGTTGGCAACGTTCAAAAATTCCTAGGATCTATAAATTCATTTTTCAAGGTTAATATCATTGTCGGACGGGAGAGTGTACAGAGGTGTAAAGTTGTGACAGGTTATCAGTGGGTGCTTTCCAATTGCTTAACACATCTTGACATATACGTACACAAAATCAGTTTATTGGTCACAATAAATTGATAACTGGTATTATCTAAAATATCTTGTAAGATAATATACAACTAATAAATTGGTTTTGTGTAACACACAAAACGTAACTGGAAAGCACCCAATCTGTTTTTTTCAGCTGCCCGTTGAACTGGTGCAATAAGTTAAAATGAGACAAGTATATGTTTTCTCTTACTCTAACTTGTTGCATCAATTCAGCAGTGCAGCTGAAAAGAACAGACTACCAATATCACGATATCAAAACTAGAGATGCCTGATTCTTAATCGATTCGATTCTTTCCCTAATTCGATTCTTTCCCACAAATTTAGGGAAAAAGGGTTATTCGTGCTGCTTGAATGTTTCATATTTTTCGCTTTTAAAAAGAGATGGACGCCTAATTAGATGCTTGGAAGAAACAATCGAGTTGGTCGTCTCGTTTTTGCTTCTTCGAAACATTCCAATATACTTCTGTCTAGTTTTAAATACGAAAAGTGCGAAGAGTGCAAACAACACGAATAAGCCTATTTTTGGGGAAAGAATCGAATCGATTCAGAATTGGGCATCTCTAGTCAAAACTAAACATCACGGGAGTGATGGCTCCTGCACACTGGACGCGGTAATGCTTGCTGCGCGGCGGAAGTTCGCACGACAGCCAATCAATATGTTGTTTTTCCGTAAGAGCTAGAAGGTTATTACGGAAAGCAGCATATTGATTGGCTGTCGCGCGAACTTTGCCGCGCGGCAAGCATTACCGCGTCCTGTGTGCAGGAGTCATAACACATTTTGACACACACGTACACAAAACCAGTTTATTGGCCACATATTATCTAAAATATCTTGTAAGATAATATGCAACCAATAAACTAGTTTTGTGTAACACAGTGTACGCAACTGGAAAGCATCCTATGTAATCAACATCACGCGTGCCCCCAAGGGATAAGGGCTATCGCACACAAATTGACATAACTGCATATGCATAGCATAAGATCGTATGGACCAATGAGCATCGAATATTAAGCATCGAACACCAATATGGTGACTTAATGCTCATGCTCATTGGTACATACAGTCTTATGCTATGCATATGCAGTTATGTCAATTTGTGTGCGATAGCCCTAAATGTCAAAAAATCATGAAGTCAGATTTCGATGGTAAAACAGGAAGGAAGAGAGAGAGATGGAATATGACATACGCCGCGCTATTTTATCATGTTTGATAAAGTGCAGAACTACTTGCAGTATAAATAAAATATGTATGTATAAACTTAACACACAATAGTGAAATAAAGACAACAATAAGTGTATAAATAAATAAATATATTTATTATTGCGTATACATAGCATATAAAATATATTATTAAATATACATAAATATTGTATAATTAATAGATTCAATAATACATATATATGTATTATTGAATCTATTAATTATACAATATTTATGTATATTTAATAATATATTTTATATGCTATGTATACGCAATAATAAATATATTTATTATTGCGTATACATAGCATATAAAATATATTATTAAATATACATAAATATTGTATAATTAATAGATTCAATAATACATATATATGTATTATTGAATCTATTAATTATACAATATTTATGTATATTTAATAATATATTTTATATGCTATGTATACGCAATAATAAATATATTTATTATTGCGTATACATAGCATATAAAATATATTATTAAATATACATAAATATTGTATAATTAATAGATTCAATAATACATATATATGTATTATTGAATCTATTAATTATACAATATTTATGTATATTTAATAATATATTTTATATGCTATGTATACGCAATAATAAATATATTTATTATTGCGTATACATAGCATATAAAATATATTATTAAATATACATAAATATTGTATAATTAATAGATTCAATAATACATATATATGTATTATTGAATTTAATTTAATTATTTAATTTAATTATTGAATTTAATTATGCAATATTTGTGTAATTATAATTATATAATATTATTACCCGCTAAAAATTACGACTTTTGTTAACTTGTGTCTAAAAAAATCTGTTTGTTTAGTCATTGTAATGCATTTACTTTCATACAATAATTTTACTTGAAAATAAAATGTTATTATTAATTTAATTAATATATATTTGTGGTTCTCTAATATGTCCAGTTCTTTGACATGTATGTAAAAATTAACGAATATCAAGCATTGAATTGGTAAAAGTATAGGTTTGCTACTATACGTGAGTTTACAATATGTCATCGAAATACTGGGATTCGCCACTTATTCCTTGGAGGCGCTCTTCATGTTGATTATAGCGTGAGAATGCCAACTGGCAGTCCATACTTAATAGTCAAAGGATAAAGCAGTGTGGAACAGTAGCAGTGCATCGTAGAGATAGTATAAACGATCAGTATTGTATTGTAAAGAATCGAGGAATTCTGTATATTTTGCAAATATGCGGCGTCGATCATATGCTATCAGAGGAAGATCGAGCTCTACTTCTCAACATAGGGAGGGTAAAATTTATTTCTTATTACGGAAATCTACCGCATTCTTATTGACACACAAGTTCTCCTAGGAGAATTTGTTTTGGCTATTCGCACTTGTTTATCAATTTCTAACGAATCTCACAAATGCAAATAAAATAACTTATTTGATATAGATAGTTTCAACTAAATTTTTTATACGTCATGTATAGATGTCATTTTATTAATTATACGATTTACTTTCACAGAGAATTGTTATAATTTTGCATTTATTTTAAAGCTTAATTTTCCAAGATCTTAATTTTTGAATATATAGATGTACCTTGAGTTGCTGCTTCAACTTTATAAAAAGTTGTAATTTCTTTTTCTTATATCAAAATATGTAGTTGTGAGAATTTAAGACAATTCTAAAATATATATTTTATAGAAGAGATGCAGTCATCTCCCTCTGAACAAAGAAGAACTTGTATACATGGCAAAAAACAAGGACATCCTCCTGGATTGAGAGGAAAAGAAATAGGGCTATATTATAGAGACAGAAATAGAGCAAAAGCAAAACATGCAAGAGCAAATAGTCCAGTTCTCAAGTTATCTTCTTACTTGAGTCAAAGAATTAAAACCACTCTAGAACTTACAAACTTTCCTTCAGAGCTCAATGGAAAGTCTGAGTGTGAAAACAAGTATTATCACATCTCTGATTCTCAGTTCAAGAAAAAATTTTTAGAAATTATAAATGGTAATATTCAGTGCAATCTTGCCACAGCTATGAATATACCATCCAAACTACAAAAAAATAGCATCTTAGATAAAGCACTGCAAACAGAGTTTGAGAATAAACAAAATCAGAGTGACTATAAAAATATGCTGAAATTTCGGTCAAAGTTACCAGCCTACCAGAAAAAGTCGGAAATATTACAATTGATTAAAGATAATCAAGTTGTTGTTATTAGTGGAGAAACTGGTAAGTTGTAGGTGTTTGTCAATAGTAGAGGATAAAGACGAGGGTTTGTGAAATTGTTCTACACTATGTTGTCGCATTATGATTTTACCAGAACTACTGCAATTAATGACTCATTTTTGTTAGAAAATAGTCAAAATAACAAGTTAAAAAAATTAACAATAAGTAAAAAATAAACAAGAGAAATTTATTTTTCTTAGTTTTATTCAACTTTAATTAAAAGTAATATAAAATACACCATTATAAATTTGGATAATTTTTATAAGAAATTACAAACTCATCCTTTTTAGACTGTTTTAATAGTTCTAATGTTAATGAATTTGTTTTGACAATGAATTTGTTTTGTTAATGAATTTGTTTTGACAATGGTTTAAATTTCTTGGTACGTTTGATAGTACATTGACAATATTCTGTAAAAAAATTTAGGATGTGGCAAAACGACGCAAATTGCCCAGTTTATATTGGACGATCAGTTGGAAGCTGGAGAAGGTAGCATTACTCGAATTGCTTGCACACAGCCTAGAAGAATTTCTGCTATTTCTGTCGCTGAACGTGTAGCCGCGGAAAGAGCAGAGAAACTTGGAAAATCTGTCGGCTATCAGATACGACTTGAAAAGTATATTATCAATGAGAAATCTCTGCACTACATATTATTTTACAAGAAATTGACATAATTTCTAAGTTATTGCCTTCCTTTACGCGCAGAGCCGTACCGCGAGAGCAAGGCAGCATATTATTTTGCACGACCGGTATATTATTGCAACTTATGAAAACCGACCCAGCGTTGAAGAATTTTTCTCACGTGATATTGGACGAGATTCACGAGCGTTCTACAGAAAGTGACTTCATCATCACGTTATTGAAACAAGTTATCCCGAGAGTAAGTATCACAGTGTCTTTACGTTATTATTGTGCAACATAAAATTTTGGACAGAGGTCTGAGAACTTTACTTTACAGAGAACAGACTTGAAAATTCTCTTGATGAGCGCGACACTGAATTCTGAAAGATTTTCGGATTATTATGAAAAATGTCCGATGATACATATACCGGGATTCACTTATCCAGTAGAGGAATTTTATTTAGAAGATGTTTTATTGTTCACTAGGTAGATATTGGATAGTACCATTGAAATTAACATGTTTAACTGATAATTATTAGTACAATAAATTTTCTAATATATTTCGAGACATCTAATATTTTCTTTCTATTTGTAGATTCAAATTCCCTGAGCCAAAACCAGAACCAGTTTATAGAAAATATATGAAAAAATCACTAGGTAAAAAACATGAATTTACGGATATGATAGTACCTTACATTAGGCAACTTACAATTGAGGTAAGTCAAATTCTGTTGAAAACATAGATATTATTATGTGATTCATATAAGAGAATACATACTCACGTACGAATACATGTGTGTGTGTGTGTGTGTGTGTGTGTGTGTGCGCGCGCGTACACACACACACATATATAAAGGGGAATTATATAGAGATTGTATTAATAATGGTGATATTGATTTTTTTGAGTTAATATATTTTATATAATTACACAGAAAAAATACCCACCATATGTTGTTAAACAATTACAAAATTCGAATAGTGAAGATATGTCATTAGAGCTTACAGAAGAATTAGTTAGATACATATGTGAGACAAAAGGTCCAGGAGCTATTCTTATTTTTTTACCTGGTATGATGGATATATTGAAGTTATATAAAATGATGATAAAATCACGTTATCCAGACTGTAAGTATTTATATCGTTATTTATATCGTTAATGTGGCAAATTTTACATACGGTATAACGGTAATAGATAAATTTTCTATTTTCGACAGACAAGTATGTCATCTACCCTCTTCATTCGCGCATGCCAACGGTTGACCAGAAACTTATATTTCAAGAACCGCCTAACGGCGTTCGTAAAATAATTATTGCTACTTCGATCGCCGAGACGTCGATAACTATAGAGGACGTAGTGTACGTGATAGATTGCGGGAAAACGAAACTCGGAAGATTCGACGTAGAGAAAAATATTCAGACTTTAGAACCTGAATGGGTATCTTTGGCTAATGCTAAGCAAAGACGCGGCAGAGCGGGCAGGTACGATATTACACGTCACATTGTCCGTTTGAAATCAATCAAAGAGAATAGTGCATTTTCTTGAATTTGATAATATTGAGGACAATATTTGCGCGCTTTGCAGGGTTAAGAGCGGAGAGTGTTATCATATGTATACGAGAGCACGGGAAATGACGTTCGATCATTATCCATTACCAGAAATGTTGAGAACGCGTTTGGAAGAGGTAATCTTGCAAATAAAAATGCTGCAGTTAGGGAGAGCCAAAGAGTTCCTAAGTAGCGTTATGGATCCGCCAAATCTAAAAGCCATTGACCTGTCTCTCGATTTGCTCAGGACGCTCAATGCCCTCGACGAAGACGAGAACTTGACACCTTTGGGCTATCATTTAGCACATCTACCGCTTGATCCTAGAACAGGTAATTCTGTTCATCTGTACCATTCCCGTCATGTTAACGATTCAACTAATTGCTGTTGCATCTCATTCAGGAAAAATGATTCTCTGGGCGGCGTTGTTCTCCTGCGTCGAGCCAATATTCGCCATCGCGGCTAGTCTCACGTTTAAAGATGCTTTCTACTGTCCACTTGGAAAGGAGGAAGAAGCCAATGAGAAGAAACTTGAGCTTAGTATGGGCCAATGTAGCGACCATATGGCACTCGCCGAAGCTCTAAGGCGATTTGAGTTGGCGTACCAACAAGGATTCGCCAGCCAGTTTTGCCGCCAGTATTTTCTCTCTTACAACACGCTGAGACTTCTCTCTGAGATGAAACATGATTTCGCGAGATACTTGCATGAGATGAAGTTTCTGGACAGCGAAAATCCGAACGATACGAATGCTAACAGAAATTCAAATAACATGGCTTTGATAAAGGCTATCGTCTGCGCTGGATTGTACCCTAATATCGCCGTCGTGAGGTACAGCTCTCAGCTATTTACAATAATTTGTAATTCACGTTATGTCATATTGATCATAAACGTGTTTGTTGAGACTGTTTTTCGATTCTAAAGATATTAGCTCTTTGATAAGTTATTGGTCGATATATCTCTATCGAATGGACTGAATTCTATTTTTTTTTATTAGGCGAGTTACGCAAAATGGAGTAGTTGGTTGGACGCCAGAGGATGGCAGGGTATATACACATCCGTCGAGCGTGAATAATAAGAATCGCCACTTTCTCAGCCGATACTTGACGTATTTCACGAAGCAACGCTCCACCGCTATATTCTTGCACGACACTACGTGTGTGAGCCTACCAATTTTATTGTTTGCTAGGCCGAATATATTGATAAGTACGTTTTGTCCATATAACTAGAAGCTATCATACTGTGCACTTTCAGCGATATCATTTGTATTTCAGAGCGAGAACATGGAAAATGCAGGATAAGTTTCTTTTCCGATAATATTGCTTTCGAATCGGACACGGCGGAGGTGATAAAGGTACGAAGACCGATACACTTATGTCGATGTACTTTTTTAAAGAAGCAAATTTTTTCTACGTAATATCTTAGAAAAATCTAATGTATGTGTGTGTGTGTGTATGTGTGAGAGAGAGACGGTAATGTATATAATATCTGACATGTAGGAACTTCACGGGACTCTGAATACTTTATTGGAATATAAAATCTCGCATCCGGCAACGGTATCTTGGTCGTCGTCCGAAGGACAATTGCTCAAGTGAGTGCACGTACTTTTTATACGATTACTTCGTACAAATGTGTTTTCATGAGCACGCGACAAATTTACACGTATTTGTCGTTACAGAGCGATCATTGAACTGGTGTCCCAAAAAGATGAAGAGATAGGCTTTGGCGAGGATATGTCTAAGGAGGACGTCAATGATTAAAAGAATCCATGGACGATAACTTTTAATATTGATAGAATTATTAATTTATTTTTTATGTTTTATAAATTTGTCAATTGTTCGTTATGTTTTATTGTACTGTATTAATTATCGCATTGGTAAGTTGCGCGATTCCTGTGTGTTTTTCATTCCTCCGTAGATATAATAATGAACGAATCGTTATATTTATACGTTATATGCATACACGTAACGTTCACATCATCTTAGCAACCTCTTTCCATCAGTCTCAAATCGTCACGGAATACCGCTTATTATTATCGAGAGTAAGCGTTTAATATATAACGATAAAAAGGAACTTCGGTATGAGTGTCAGCCACAAGTACACACCATGTTGCACGCGATAAAGACATTTTTTGACGTTAAAATGCTTGACTTCTGTGCGTATACATGTGCCGCGATCCACTGTAGGACACATTTGCATTTAAACTATTAAAAAGCAAAAAAAGAGTACAAATAAAAAAAATAATTCATTTTGTGTAGACTCACGATTTATGTAAAAGTTGCGTGTGTATTGTCGCGATTACATCGAATAATCGCACTTAACGGGTCACGATAAGCCATTGTGTGGTTATTGTTTATCCCAAATTGTCTCAAGTGTCAACTGTATACGTGTATAAAGTAATCTAACTATTTGAATAGCAGCTGCTGCTGCGACTTTTCATTGTTTGTCTACTTGGATGTGTAAAACGACTTAGAGTTAGACTAGATCAACGAGAATCATTTAGCAGAGGAGAAGCTGACAACAGTGTAAAACGACGTACGCGCGATTCTCAGCGCTCCGTGGTGCAACGGGACGTGAACTTTTGACCCTCCCATACTTCACGCGATCGTCAATAAAATACTATATCCAGTCTCTCTCTCTCTTTCTTCCTCCCTTCATCTGTCTCCCCCCTCTCTCTCTCTCTTTCTCTCTCTCTCTCTCTCTCTCTCTCTCTC
>NW_022639470.1:1352838-1365244 GCF_010583005.1 Odontomachus brunneus
CTCTCTCTCTCTCTCTCTCTCTCTCTCTCTCTCTCTCTCTCTCTCTCTCTCTCTCTCTCTCTCTCTCTCTGCTTTGTGCCGTTTTGTCATTCATGAATGTCGCGTACCGCCGCCGTTTGTCGCTGCTGCTCAGCGAAAAAGACGTGCAATGCACATCGCACATTACTTTCCGCTCTATCGCATGCGCGATAATCTCCACCGGTGATTAGTATCTCAGAACGTAACGTTCACGTTTAATGTGTTGCAGCAATAACATATGTATAGGTGTATTATATATCCTTTACACTTAATCCTCTTCGATTCACAGCTCGGATGCGTTCAGTTGCCGCGCTATTGTAATAATCCGCAGAAATGATTATGTATGTCCAAAGAAACTTCGCACTCTGTGAGGCAATATCTGTGTATTTTTTTACCACTGCCGGCAATTAACGACCTATTTCTGTCAGAGGGGACAACAAATGATAGGTTTTTTGAAAAAATGCAATGCAAGGAAATTATAGTTTACTTATTCTTTTTAGTTTAATTGAATGTCAATGAAAGTAAAAGTATCTAATGCCCGAAACCTAATTGTTCTTATTTTTAAGAACAATTAGGAACAATAAGATTTTAATTAATTTTTAAGTTTTAGTTTTTAAGAATACGAATATTTAAACTTTCAACATAAAAAATGTATATATTGAATACATACATATATTCTACGTGGAGACTTTAAATACTATTTTTATAATATTTAAGAATTAAATCAACAAGAACGCCCAAGATTATGTATATGTCCGAGGATTGATGCTTTTACCTTAAAAGTATAAGCTACACCATTATAAATTTGAGAGCAATTTTCCGCAAGATATTATACTCGTGATTTTGACTGCCTTGGTGGCTGTACTGTCAATTCCTAACAAATCTTCTTGACAGTGCCTCATGCGTAGGGTGTTAAAACATACATTTGTCCAAACAAGCATCCCTCGCGTTTTGGATTTTGGCACCTTTCCTAGGCCCTCGAAATGTATGTTTAACCCTAGAACTCCAAACATCAAAAAGTTACGTAAACTCTAAACACGGATAAATTTTCCAGCGCATTTTATTTGCTCATAACTTCTGAAAAAATAATCGAAATTCAATCCTTTTGTTTTAATCAGTGTAGAAAACATCGAGTGAGAGAGAAATATGAATCTATTAGGGCCGGCTTTTTTCAATGATAGTTTAAATTTAAACTTAAACTCTGTTTAAACAAAACAAACGTATTGTTAGAATAGAGTTTAAACTTGAATCCAAATTTAAACTGCTATTGAAAAACCGGCCCTTAATATTCTTACGATTCTATGAAGTTGAAAAAAGTTATAATGGAAAAACAAAACAACATATGTTTGAACAACAGTAACGTTTGAAAAGTTGGTCTGGTGAAATTTTACCCATGTTTTATTTTTTTTCTAATTTTGGTGGGTATACCACCAAACCTTCCTCGATAATATTTGCGGCTATGCAGCTTATGAGTTTTTTTCTTCTAGTCTTCTGTAAAGTAAAATATTCTCTACTTAATTCTATTATATTCGTTTATTTTCCTTAAGAAAAGATAAATTATCTTAATTGTATTTTTCCTAATTTCTATTTCTAATTATTTTGTCTACACCTAAACTCATTTTTTTCTTTTCTATCTTCCTAAACATAAATTTGCTTTCTTCATCATATTTCTCGCTATATCTATAGAGTACATCTATAGGATACATGGTTAATATTTTCTTTCTCTGCTCCGCAATCATATCTCTTCGCACCTATAATTTTCTTTCTACCTAATGACTCTTTCAAGTTGTAATGATTTGCTATTATCCTGTTCACCATTGTACTAAAACCTTTTATGTCGTTTCTCCCTTTAAATCATGGCTCTTCCCTTCTTTTCTTGTTAAAAAATTTCTTAAAAAATTCTTTCTCCCCTCCTTTCCATTGACTCTCCCTTATGTTTTGTTTTATAGATTTACTTCCACTTTCTTACTTATTTATTTATTTATTTATTTATCCATGTTAAGGGTTCTAGGGTTATAAACATTGCGCAGAGATTTTCCCTAGCCGCACAATTCACAGATGTGTCTCGAAAGGCGCACTTTTTCTCCCGTGCGAAGTGCCCGTATACTTTTTCCTTCCTTTCCGGCCGTAAGATTTTTCCTGTAAATCTCGCGATATATCGGGAGACCGTGTTCGGTCAGTAAAAACGAGCCTGAGGTCTGGCACGAGCTGATAGCCGCGACGCGAGAGTGGTAAAAGAAGCGAGAGAAAGAGTGGCGGCGCAGGAGGGGGGAGAGAGAGAGGGTGGGTGGGTGAGGGAGAGAGGGAGAAGGGTCGACGGAGGGAGGAGGCTCGCGGATACGTTCAGACCGATACATGAGTAGCGACCGATTCAGTCTACATCCGACCGTCGCGCCGCGAACGTGTCGTGTGGTCGAGCGCGAACGAGCGAGCGAACGAGCGAGTGAGCGATCACGGGATCGAAAAAAAAAAAAAAAAGAAAAGAAAAACGCCAAGAACGATATCGGTGAACGGCCCCGGGGTGTGACTTTGCATACACAGAATCCGTATATTCACGTGCGATATTTCCGCACGGCCGGTCGGCGACGTGAATCGCGATCTTATCGGGCTCGATCACGGGGGTGCCTCGACTGGGGAGAAGCGCGACGATGTGAGGGATATACCAGTTTATTGCGGGTGCTTTCGGGACGAGAGGAGAACATATCGGCGGCGGAGCGGGAGATGCGCGGGGACACGATCCTCGGGAAGAAGCCGAGAGATATCGGTGATAAGAGAGCTCGCCGGCTATGAGCACCGTCACGGGAGTCGGAAGTAGAAGGTAAATATACAGAGCGAGCGATGCGAACGATTCCAATTGGAAGAAAGAGAGAGAGAAGTTGGGGCGCGCGTAATCATGTTGAAAGTAACGCGAGCTAATTAGCGACTACGGAAAAGTATAAGCGGTATCGAGCGACGGAGCCGTGAGAATAATTAATGGGGAATAACCGACGCAGGGAGGAAGGGAAGAAAGAAAGAGAGAAGGAAGGAAGGCAGGCAGGCAGGCAGGCGGGCGGCGGTGACGACGTCGAGACGGTAAACGCAGCGAATTCGCAAGTGGAACGCGACTTACATTGACTTGAGTCGCACGGCAGGGTGGCCGGTTTTCGCGTTAGCCGCGAGGGGGATGGGTAAATAACTGGCCGAATCCAACGAGACGACGAACGGCCTCGGGGAAACAATCCCGCGAGCTAATATGCTATTAGACGGCGGGCGGAACGCGGGCATGTTTATGAAAGAGGAGGAGGAGTCGAGAGCGAAGGAAGCTAGGAGCCGGACGACTTCATGCGGCGACAACTTCACGCTCTTGCGACAGGTGCAAGTTATTACGGCGCCGTCGTCGTCGTCGCCGTCGCCACTGCGCTGCCTCCTGCACCGCGCGCGGTGATAACTTGCGCGCGAATTGTCATCGTCGTCGTCGCGAGCGAGTGCGCATCGTTGCCCAGAAAACGTCTCTCGCGTTTCATCCTCGCCGCCGCCTAACCAAAAGACATTCCCGACGCTGCGCGTCCACACAACGTACACATACATACACACACACACACACACACCTGTGTGAATTCTGCGACCGTTCCGAAAATGGTATTGCACGAGGGGCAGAAGGAACAGGGAAAAGAGGAACTCGTAATCGACAGGAGAGAGATGTACCATTGGTCACATCGCTTCGTTTCTCGTTATTCGAAACGGAAATGTCTCGCTGTTCTCGAGAACGGCACAGAACAGAGCAAAGCAGAACGAACGCGAAGAGCGCATCTCGACGGCAACGAGACGAGGAGACCGAGTGCACCGCCTCCCGAGCTCGCCGCTCTCGTTTCTGCCGACGGGAAAAATTGCATCGGAAAATCGAATCGGTCGTGGCCGCCTGTGTGTGTATGTGTGTATGTATGTGTGCGTCGCGAGAACTCGTGTCGGTGAGAGCGGGTCAGTGAACGATTGCGCGCCGCCGCCGCCGCCACCGCCGTCGTCGTCGTCGTGAGAGCAACGAGGAGGGAGAACGTGCTTCTCTCCTTCTCCTTCATCCTCTCTCTTTCTCTCTTCCTCGGCTGCAACGTACGTATATGCACGTGCGAAAGCGAGGAGAAACGTGAAACGCGCGCGTGCGCCGGCTCGTGTGTACTCGGCGCTTTAGCGCACACATACATACATACACATGAGCGCATATATACATACAACGTATACACACACACACACACACACATCTCAAGGGACGTCGCATATGCGCGCGAGCGGGCGTTTAGAGCCTTGCAGGTGCGCGAGTATGCGCGGATACGCGAGCGCGCGATAGAGACGACAGCGCGCAGAAGAGCAGGAGGAGTAGGAGGAGCAGGAGTTGGAGGAAAAGAAGGAGCGGAAAGTGGAGGAAGAAGAAGAAGCAGCAACAGCAGCCAGTGACACCGGGAGAGGCTCGACTCTGTTCCTGATGTATAAAGCGGCCACCGGGATACACCTTATATACACATATGTGTATACATATATATATATGTTATATATATATATATATGTTATATATATATATATATATATATATATATATATATCTGTGTACGTGCGCGAGCAGCGCGAGGGATCCGCGTGTGCCGGCAAAGAGATCCGCGGATATAAGCGATACGATACGCGGCGCAACCGCGCCTTCTCTCTCTCTCTCTCTCTCTCTTTCTCTCTCGCGCGCGCGTTTCTCTCTCTTTTGAACAGGAGAAAGAGGGGAAAAAAGGGAAAACAAAAGTTCAGGCCGAAAAGAAATGCGGGTTCGTTGACTGCGCGCCGCCGCGCGATGGCCGCATGCTCGTGCCCGCTGGTGGTGAATAGTAGAGTGCGCGTGACAGGAGCAACGACGACGAGGAGGAGGAGCAGGAGGAAGGCGACGACGATGACGACGACGACGACGACGACGACGACGGCGACGACGACGATGATGACAACGACGACGACGACGACGACGATGGCGGTCAAGAAGATACTGGCGACGACGGAGGTGCTGCCGGCTGCTGCGCGCTGGCTGCTGCTCGACGAAAGCGAAGCCGAGGAGCAGTGAGTCGAGTCACGTTCCGCTCGGGATACAGCGGCTCGTTCCGTCGTATATCGCGCTACCGGCGTCGACGACTGCCACGGCACACAGGGGCCAACGGCCGCCGGTAAATCCGTCGACGCGAGCCCACCAGGTACGTACTCGTCGGCGACCCTTCGATCCGTAGTGATTAACGCTCCGCGGCGCCGGAGCGCGCCGCACTTCTCGGACATCATCCTCCTCCTCCTCGTCGTCGTCGTCGTCGTCGTGGTCATCATCATCATCGTCGTCGTCGTTGTCATCGTCATCGTCGTCGTCGTCGTCGTCATTGTCAAACGAGTTTAATTGTCTCGTCACCGTTGTCGTGAGAAAGCGTGGATGGTAACGGACCGGCGCTGGGTCGCGCTCGGCGATCGATAGGAATTCAATTTGTCGGTCATTATTCTTTTCTGCTTTCGCGCCCGCAGACTTATTACAACAAAATTGTGCGTGAGTGTGTGAGGAAAAGCGCGCCTGGGTCGTGGAGGGTCTGAAAGAAGGCGGGTTTAATACTGTTGTGTAGAGAGAGAGAGAGAGAGAGAGAGAGGGGAGAGATAGAGAGAGAGAGAGAGAGAGAGAGAGGGAGGGAGTCGCACTGCCACTTTACGCGAAATATATGCGGATTTACTTACGGCTAGGGAAATATTAATCTCATCTTCGAGAGATTACGCGCGAGATTTGCGCGACACTCCATACCTATGCTGCGCCGTGCATTAAGGAGAAACAGCGAGAGAGAGAAAGAGAATGAGAGAGGGCAGAGTTTGGGGGGAGAGGCAGAGGTCTCGTAATGAGAATTTATCGTGTACGCGTGACAACGGACGAGTTGCAATTCGTAGAAATAAACGTCGCTTCGTGTCGAAAGTCGCGCGCTTTCGAGCGAGTAGCTCGCCGGCGCGCTGCAACTCGCACACACAACTCGCGTACCGTTAATATCTCTCGAATTATCATTTCCTCGCTACACAACGTGCAACGCGTAAAATCTATTACGCGACATTCAACGAGGCGGTCAAGGCCGCCACCGCCGCCGTCGCCGCCGTCGTTGTCCGCTGTTCTCATGATACAGCGACCTTCGTCGGAAACGTTAGAATTAAACTCGTCTCGTGATAATAATCGGAGATTGATTAATGTAGGTCGCGCGTGTCCGGCAGCATTGCGCTGGCGCCCGAAGACGCGAGCGAGCGAGCGATATCTTTTACGATTTCACAACCTCACGAATTTACATCGATATCGCTCGCGACGGTCAATTGCTCCACGAGGCCCGAATATCATAAATAGGTAATGTGACCTTTTGCAATTCAGACATACACGCACCGATTTCGCCGGGATAGGAGGCGGACGGAGGGCAGAGGCATTTCGTAATTTGTTTATTCGAGCGTGCGCGCGTGAAAAGCTCACCGTCCCTCTCGACTGAGAAAAAAAATATGCGTTTGAGGTAATGAGATCTTGCTTGAAACGAACAGAATTCGTTCAAGCAAAGCGTTTGGTCGATTGAACGAATGGTACAGGGTGTCCGACAACTCGCTATGGAGTCGCGAGGTGGAACACATCAAATTGAGCAAGAGGTCCCTTATCATTTTTCAAACAATGATGTCATAAAATCTAGAGACATTAATGAAGGAAGATTGAAAATGGCTGAAATGCGCGACTGCTTCTTAGCACGGATGAATAATGATTGACATCTAAACGCAGAGCAATATTGCAAGATCAAAATCATGCTTTTCCACCAATCTTTTTGAGCATATAGTTTCCAAATTTCTCCATCCTTCATCAAAGACATTTGGCATTTCATCAAAGTAATATAATTTAACACCAACTGTCCCGCATTTCTAATTTTTAATTTGATTAATCTTGGAACAATCATGTTTTTTTCCCTCAGGAATAACTAAGTTACGGACTATCGCAAAACGGAAACAATTAATATAACTTATAAACATTGCTTTATGTATAAATATAAGATTCATAAGTACAATTACTTTTATTAGCATTACTATTGCACAAAATAAAATATAATATCGCACAAAATAAAATATAATCTTTCACAAACAAAATTGATATATTTACTGTGTTCAAGCAAGCGGAATAAAAATTAAAGTAGTTTTTTCTACGTTCACTTACTAATTTTGTAGGGTCATTGCGACTAATTCTGATTAACTAATCGATAATCAACTAAGAAAAATTAGTTTACTTAGAATTAATCGAAATAATCCTTAATGTAAAGAATATACTTGATAAATTAATATTCCAAATTATTTTAATTAAAATAACTCGTTGTATTGCATTAGCTTGCTGTGATGTTTAATTATTTGGTACTAAATAATGAAAACATGCTTTTGTTTTATATTAATTAATTCAAAGAAAACATTTTAATTAATATTAATTAATTAATATTAATTACAAATCTTTCTTTTTAAGTTATGTTAAAACTTTACTCAGGTCGTAACCAACGTCATTCTATTTGTGTTCTATATGAGCGAATTCTTTTATTGGCTAGCGAGTACGGCTGTGTTCCAAAATTTACTTCACTGAAAATAACAGCACTGAAAATGTTTAGTGTATGAACTATCGATTTTAGTACTGCTCGTGTATTTTGGAAAACAGCCATAATTGTCAATCAGTCAAAGAACTCGTGGAAGTAATAGACTCATCAGCCAATCAGAAGACGTTGACACGTGACCAGTTGGCCGCTCTCTCTTTATAGACTATTTATTCAGCAGATAGTTGCTCTTCACAGAAAAGTTCTCACTAGTTTTCAGAATAAAAAAGAGATTACCAAATTACATAATGAAATTTCGTTTCTCGACGTATCGCTGAGAAACAGTCAGCGTTTCAATCATTATCGATAAGATTTCGCGCTTACAGAACTCACCTCACAACATCGTGCGCTCTGGTTCGTCAATTTTTTTTCATTAATAACATGAAATTTTCAAAAAGTGATACACGGAAAAACGTTTGGTTGAATTAACCACATTTCTGGGGAAATATGACAAACCAGAAAATTCCATTTCCATACCAGAATCAAGTTACGCAGAAATCTTGTTAATTTCAACATAATTTTAATAACTTCAACGAGAATTTCTGGTTCGTCCGTATTTCATCAGAAATCTGGTTAATTCGACTAAATTTTTTTTTCCGTGTAAGGGACTCAGGTTGATATGTTCTACTCCGGAGCACACCGTGTTTCCGTAACGAGTTGTCGGACACTCTGTATAGTTGCTGTGACGAATTATCAATTGATTCAATTTGGTTAGTAACTATTAAGTTGTTATAAATAAAATGGTCGTTTATGGATTTTCAATTTAAGCTTTTGTTGTATGAACTTAAGAAAACATACTTTATTAACCAAAATAGTTTCCACCCGCTTCAATACACTTCTTTCAACGCGATACAAGCGCATTGATGCCTTTTTCAGAGAAACCAAAAGAACGAGAAGTAATAAATTCATCATCCTTTTTACATTGACTTCACTTTTGAAAACTGTTTTCTTCCCAAAATCCGTCGAGGTTAAATAAGTGGTTGGCGAAAAGTCAGGCGAGTAAGGAGAGTGAGAGAGAACTTCGCGCACTTCACAGCAAAGAAAAACTGATCCCTAAACGCCGAATCATATACCTCTCGGTGAATTCACATGGGTCCAATTTGTTCAGGTTTTTTATTTTCTTCAGGCTTTTAGATATCGGGAAACTGTTGAATAATGAATTTTGGTTATCCCGGAGATTTCTCAAACTGCCAGACGCAAATTTCCTTCGACCATAGCCTTTAAAATTTCCAAAATTAGATATATTTTCAAGAACTATATTATCAGACCTAAATTTTCCAGGTTAACTCCAGGTACTGCGATTACTCATATCGTCGTCAATCAATATCATCGCCAAATGTCATATTAATGTTTCATGTTATCTCGGCCGCGCTATGACCGAGTTTGAATTCGTATAAATAAATCATGCAAATTTCCTTATTTTTCGAGTCTTGAATTAAAAATGAGCGAAACCATATACCGTGCGTTATAAGTGAGGCAATGCACACACATTAATGTGGGAGACACGCGCTTTTCAAATGATACATACAGGGTGCGGCAAAATTATCGAACCGGTAAAATATTTTCAAGAAACCGGTAAAATAACTTCAAGAAAATGCAGTACTAAAAAGTTAATTAAAAAATTTTGAAAAATTCTCAAAGCTCTATGAAAGGAAAATAAATAATTTTTATCTCTTGCTATTTTTCGGTAAAGTTGATAGAATTCGAGTAAAAAATTATTGAAACCAATAATTTTGTAGATATTTCCGTAAATATCTTAGAAAATGGAAGTCATATAAAAATTTTTTTCAAATAAAAGTTGTTTGTTTCATTATGTAGAATAAAATTCCGTAATAAAAAATATATGTTTCTATTTAAAAAAGCAAAGTTGACCTCGACCTGACTTTGGCGGCGCCACCCAAGGTCAAACTGTTAAAATCAGTAAATAGATCTTCCTAAGCCCTATAACTTTTATCTAAAACAATTTTCTGTAAAACTTATATTTTACGAGATATTTTATCGGTCCGATATTTTTGCCGCACCCTGTATACAACGCCACTTGCACAGTAAAAAACTGAATTATTTAACGGTTATTTAATTTTTGCAACAAACTAAAGCCAGCGGCACACGGTGCTCGTTTTCATGCTGGATTGCTTGCTGATTGATGCATTTCTGAAAAGATGGATGGAAATACACTAATCAAAACAGAGTATTTCCATCCAGCAAGCAATCCAGCACGAAAACAATGCACCGTGTGCCGCTGGCTGAATATATATCAAGGTAACGTATTGTTGCACTAATTTGTCCAATCAATAGATACATTTCTTTGAAGGCGGTTGGCTGCCGATTTTGCCGATCCAATTGCTTTTTTCTCAGTGTCACCGTTAAATGCGACGACGAGAAAGACGACTGTCGCGGAAAATCAGATTGCCACGGCGACGTCCGCGTCGGTTGGATCGATTTCGCGAAACGATTCCGAGCAGTTTCTCGAGTCTTGATCTTATCGTGTTTACGGCCGGCACGTTTCTCATCGCGCCCCTAGCGATCGTAGTCGGCATAAGTTTCGAGTTACGCGAACAATTAGGCGCGCCGACTTTAGCGTCGAAAGGAACAAATTGACTTTGGAACGATTCCAATAGCGCGCGAGTCGTACATTCTAATCGGGCGGATTGAGACAAGCTCGTACGCGATTTTTCTCTCTTCCTCCCCTTCTGCTCGCTCCTCCTCCTCCTTCCCTCTGTCTCTGTCATCTTCTCTTTCTTTCATGTCATTGCATTCAAGTCCAAGGAAATTGTATAATACATTGGCGTTGCATAATCGCGAGATCTGCGTGAACCTTGCAAGATCTTTCAGATCGTGAAACGATAGATGACGAAATAACGCGACCGCGGCGAATTAGCGGGATAATCAGCAAATAATTATCAGCGATACGATCGCTAATCGCGTCGTATAAAACGGTCGGCCAATTAGATAGCATAGGCAATTTCTCAATAACAGATATAATGAACCCTGATCGATAGTGTTCTGACTCCCCAAAATTGCGAATTTCCATCGGTCGCGACTATCAAACAATTACTCTGGTCAACATAATTTGTCATTTGGTCAAGTAATTTGTCACACGGAATTTCTAATGTTTCTTGTGTACTTTTATACGAAAATTCTGGAAATATAAGTTTAGGATTTGACCATTATTCATAATTTTTTTGTAACTGTTGTTTTAGAGAGACATAATATATTATATATGGGATATTCCATGCAATATAATTTCAATTTTTTTTTTTATTATTAAAGTACTTTTTTTTGAAAATTATTATATATTTAAATTTTTTTATAATGAAAAAGTGTTTGAGAAATTTATTTATCTATAAAAATTCATTACATAGAGAGAGAGAGATCCACGATTTTTCTCCTTTTATGCGATTTTTCTTCAATTATATAAACACAAAATGTGTTAAAAATTGATATACATCTTTTTTTATTTTTGAAGGAGTAATACTATAAGCTAAATATAACAGGAAATTAATAGCTTCTATATTATAAGGTTAAATAAACCATATCTGTATATACATAAAAAATAACATTCTACTGCTAAGAAAAACTTTTCTTTTTTTAAACTTTTTTTTTAATAATGTTTATCTTAAAAAAAATATATTTTCTTGATAATGGTCTTAAAAAATATCACAACAAGTTTTAGGAAAACTCATTATCACATACTCAAAAGAAGAATTTATTGTCTCGACAAGAATATTATAAAACTTTATCGAAGGAAACAATGATTCAACTTTTTCGCAAGTAAGCAAATCTAATTTTTGTTTTAATTTAATTTTCTTGATTGAGATGCTAAACCTACTAGAATTTAAAATATATTTTGGACAAACTTGATAGATCATGATCATGATGAGATTCGCAGATATGTAGACCTATGAAATACTTGAAACAAGTAACATTCAAGTAGCATTCATAACTTGAATGCAATATATATATTTTTGTGTATATGTAAAAAAAAATCAGTTGTCTTGAAACTTAAAAATTATCTCATGGAGAAAACTCTGGAAACAAAAATATCTGCTTGCGTTCTTTAATTTGAAGTAAAAAATGTGTAGCTATAAATCAACATAATTTGATCCATGTGACAAAAAGAAGTATTTTTTTTTGTAGACCAGCGTTATCAAATAATTATCAAATAATTGTCAATGATACAATCGTCCATAATCGCGTCGTATCGCTTTGTAAAGCAGTCAGCCGATTAGACAGCGCATAAAGATTTCTGGAATTTCAGAATAACGGGTGCAATGAACCCAGGTCGATAGTGTGCGCTAAAATTGCGAAGTTCTCTATTGGTTACGTCGCAATTATGCGACGACGTAATCGTGGTCGCGTCGCCGGTGCAATATTTGGTCAGATGTTCAGTAGGAGAGATTATTATTCGATAACGTCCGCGCTCGCCTTCCTCGCGTCGGACACGAGAACAATGCTGCACAATGGTTACACGTATCACGCTGAAAATTACGGGATGCTTGGACTCGTTGCATAATTTACCGTTGTACAAACGTCATAATTTCGCGCTATCGTAAATACCACGTAGTTATACCTAGTTACACGCGTGATTCACCTTGAGGAAATCATTTTCTTTTTCTCCCTGTGAAGGCTGCCTACGCGTGTGCGTTACGTGACAGATGATTAAGCTGGATGGCGAAACGGATTGAAAAATAATTAAATCGCGCGTAGACTCAGAGAGAAAGAGAGAGAGAGAGAGAGAGAGAGAGAGAGAGAGAGAGAGAGAGAGAGAGAGAGAG
>NW_022639470.1:1368219-1369774 GCF_010583005.1 Odontomachus brunneus
GAGAGAGAGAGAGAGAGAGAGATGGAGAGGGAGAGGGAGAGGGAGAGGGAGAACGAACGAACGAACGAACGAACGCAATGCGTTTTCACCGGATCGCAATCGGTAACTGCGACGTTTCTTAATTGCCGAACAAGGAATCAACAGATTAGATAACAGATTAGAAACACTTGTCAAAATCTTGGTTGAACGTAGTCGGGAGTCGCGGAACTCGCTCACCCGTGACTAATACTTCACAGTTGGCGTGCGAAATTGGCGCGATGCAAATACGAGGACGTGCGGTGTAGTACGACGAGCGTCGTAGTTACATGCGCGAAACAGCGTAAAGTTCAGTGACAGCGTGTGTTCTATTTTCAAAATGATCTCCGGTGGACCTTCAATTAGCGCGAGCATCGCGCGTATATATACGTATATGTCTTTTTTTGTGACGATCATCTGAGACATAACATATATGTTACACATTCCACTCAATTCTAAATTTAATTTAATTTTTAGATTTTTTATATTGAAGTATTATCAATATTATATATAACTATCTTCCCTACAAAAAGTTCTTCTGCTTGAGCAACACATTTGTCTATGAAAATTTATTAAGATCTACTATACACACACATACACACACACATGCATATAAGGTGGTTTATTTTGAATAACGCATTGAGGTTTTCCGAAAATCAAGGGTTTCATCGAAAAATATTTCAAACAAAAATTACACGGTTTCAAAGGGGACTCACACATAGTGTGATAAACACTACACAAGTCTACTCACACACACATATACGCACACATGATGCTACTTATTTGACCTTCAGTGAGTTTGCTAAAATTATGTGAAGGTTACATTTGATTCTATAAATGGAATCATGGTTCTTTTAACATAACCTCCTCTCAATACAAGGTATAAAATAAAATTATGAATGATCAATTTTCCGACAACATCTTATCTTATCTTATCTTTTGCACATAGGATAACAGATAAAACTGATTTTTGTAAAGAAAAAAACAAAGAAATTTTGAAGAAAATTAAGTTGCATTTTGCAGATTCATTGAAGCATCAGTATGCAATGGCTAGTATTACTGATAGATTTTTTTCGTCATTTAATGTATAAAAGTATTAAAGTAATTTCGTCGAAAAAGTTAATAGATCATAAAATACTTCATACCTTATACTGAAAATATCAGAATATAATGTAAAATATCTCGGAAAATATTCACTTTTTGATAATTTCATTCAAGTACTTTTATATACAGAATAACCAGAGGAATTGATTTATATTAAAATAATAATATAAATATAAATTTTTATATTAAAATAATAAATAATATTAAAAAATTAAATGTAACCTTTACATGATATTAGCAAACTCACTGAAGGTAGCGAGTGAGTAACATCATCAGACATGTCCTTTGAAACCCTAATAAATTTTGCTTGAAACAAAATTTTTCGATGAAACCTTCGGTTTCCTGAAAATCTCAATGCATTATTTAAAATGGGCTATCCTATATATATATATATATATATATATATATATATATATATATATATATATATATATAT
>NW_022639470.1:1369784-1375133 GCF_010583005.1 Odontomachus brunneus
ATATATATATATATATATATATATATATATATATTTTTTTTTGATATACGCGATACAGCCCGATTATGAAGAGAAAATTTTTCTTCTTTCGTGTAACAATTTCGAATAGGCGTATGTTAACTTCTAATTTTTCTCTCACGATATTCTGCGATACAGGAAAAATCCGCTCGACAGAGGTGTCCAATTTGTTTCCGGTGCGGATTTGATTTGGCCGCACACTCGGAGAACATTCGATCGCATTTCCGAACAGGAAGTCGAACACGCGCATATAAAATGCATCGAATAATGATTCTATTCGTTGCCGTCTGCTGACAGAAAATGTCCATTAAGCAAATATATAAACGGTCCTTTTTAAAGATACATAATGTATATTTTCGTTCAATTTGGTGAATATCTTCGACGCTATTTTCATACGCGGTTGTAAAAACCCTTTGTAGAGCAGCGTAACGTTTCATTATTTTTCACGATAAAATAGCGCAGCTCGCCGTCGATTTTTCCACAGTCAGGTATCGACGCGAACGTCACGTTTTCGTTGTTATTAAAACCTGTTGTTTTGTTTACACGTCCTTGTGATCAACGGCGATAAACAAGCGTTTTCGCGGACGAATATCGACATTTTAAACAAGAGACTTCGATAATGGCGATGCAAATCTGACGCTCGACTTGAACAGGAGAAAGTTCGGAACATGGTTTGTTTGTACCTCTTTGTATCTCTCTTCTTCAAAAATATATTTGGTCGTTATGAAACAGAGAAGGAGAGAGAAGAAAGGAGAGAAATACCTTAAAAAAATAACAACGGTGCTTTTTTGATGGATTTTGAAAAGCTCCGATCGCGTCGAGGTACAAATAAGTTACAAAAGATGTTCGCTCGAGGATTTTCGATTCATTTGTTTTTCTTTTCGATTCATTTTTACCTCGAAAGCTTCGGAATTACGACATTCTAAAAATCCACCAAAAGGACATGCTCTTTGTCATTTTATGTATGTGTACATTTTTAAAGATATATTTTTTATATTTTACATATTTTTTAAAGATATTTTAAAACAACCAACGGTATTTGAAATGGGAAGCACGCAAATGGGGGCATACATTAATTACGTTGTAAATTTTTTTGCCCACGGACGATGTTAAATTTTAATTAATTTCGATAACAGGGACGAATAGATCTCGATAATTGCTCTTTAAATTTCTTGGAGTGAAATTTAACTCAAACAGTAGAGTGATCATCGAATTCGAGTAATTTCCCGCTCATATAAAGTGAATTTTTTATCCTGAATCGCCGAGTGGATATTTTCTCTCGAAATTGAATCCGATGTACTCCACCATCAGAGGAACATATTCGCTCTAATCGACTGAAATATCCTCTCGTATGGAGTCGGAATCCACTCTAAACTTGAGTGAAACATCATCCACTCTTGCCACTCTTGCCGAGTGGCAGTATTTTCACTATCGCCTCGGGTGAAAATACCGTCGCTATTGTCTTGTTCGAGAGTCCGTTCCAAGAAATTTACAGAATACAAAAGCACGTAACTCCAGTTCCACCATGGCGTTACGAATCGTAACGACAGGTGCGCGAACGGATGATGAGGTTTATAATGGACCTGCTTGATTTCGTGTTGCAGAAGAGACCAACGTCCAGCTACCGCAACCGCATCGAGCAACGAGACTCGCCGAGTCGAGAGAAACACTTGCCGAGGTTCACGAAAGATTCCGCGAGACCCATTCTCTCGCGCGCGTCACCTCGCTCGAATATTCGTCCAAGAGGCTACTCTACGTCGAGCGACTGTCGCACCACCATCCTCACTACCACCATCGCCATCGTCAACACCGACACCTTCGGCGTGCCCACGGAATCGAGCGCGCGCTGCAACACGCCGCGCGATAAGAGGACGACGGGCTCTACTAAAGTTCCGATCTCCGAAGACCGATCGGCTTTGTCGGGGCCGAGATCTCGAGGGCTCTCTCTGCCGCGCGTCGACGTCCGACCGAGAAAAGACCCCTCTCGAGGACTATCACGACTATCTCCGGCGGGACGAGAGATCGCCCCCCGCGTTCGTGCGAGTCGTCGCTGCTGCCGCCGCCGCCAGTGTCCGGGAATCCCGCGTGATCCGCTCTCCTCGATCAAACTCGATCGGTCGTCGCGCTTAGATCGATCGTCGCGCTCCGCGGGGGAAGAAACGCCGCGAGGAATCACACTTCATCGTCCTGCTCCTCGCCGTCGTCTCTCCTCGTGGTGGACATTAAGATCGAGTCGCGCGATAGGCAGCCTCGAGATCATATCGCGAGAGCTGCTCCGTGGATCATCATCCACCTCTGCCGCGATCGGATTCTCGGTATCGACGTTCGTTCTCTCTTTCTCTCTCTTTCTCTCGCTCTTCCGACAAGAGGCGAGAAACTAGACGCGTGCTTCGCGATCGTGAGAGATTTCCATCGGCGTGAGTTTCCGTAATATCGCCCCGCGACCATCGTCATCGTCCGTGAGCCGCGTTCGAGGATGCTAACGTGGTCGTCGTGGTCGTCGTCGTTATCGTGTCGACGTCGGAGTGCGTGTTCGCGTCGTGCCGGCCGTTTCTGAAGGTCGATGAGCGTGATTCGGTGCCGGGCAAGTGAAGGCTCTTCAATTAAACTCGTGCGTGGCGGCGTCGTCTACGTTGCGTTGCCTAGGCGACGGATCGCCCAGTTAGGAGACCCGAACGAGAGAGGCGGCCAGCTGTGACCGGCAGCCACGCGGTGGACATGATTATTTCAAAGGATCTGTTCCTCCTTGGCGACCAGGATTATCTGCGCCTTGCCGTCGAGAAGCGCCAGCAACGGGCAATGGGCCGGTCGATCATCAATGCTCCCAGGTAAGGCTCAACGATTCTGATTGAAAAAAGAAAAACTATAGTTTAATGAGGATCGTAGGTACACAAGCGAAAGACAAAGAAATAAAACCTGGTGCAGGTTGTTTTTTGCGAGATTTACAAATTTATTCATTAGGCTAATGGTCCAATGTAAAATATAATTGAACGTTTCGATCGTGTTTTTTATTATGATTAGGGCGCTTTGGAGATTGCGCCCCGTATACATTTTCGGATATGTTAGCGACGAGGTATATTCTAAAAATGTTTTGGAATAAAATCTCACTATAATTGTTTCGAAAAATATTCCAGAAGTATGATAAAATTTACATCATCTTTATTCATTTAAAACATGTAATATAACATAAAAAAGAACTTGCATTGGATTATTAATATGTAGAAATGAAATGTAGAAAATAGAAATGCAATATAAAAAGTACAGGATCAATATAAAATGAGTAATTGATTTAACTTAACTTTAAACGAATTTTGAGAAATACTAAAAAAATCAATAAAATTAGAATATTTATTAGCCAGCAAATATATATTATTTGTAGGCGAAAGCTTCTCATACAAAGTATGGTGACGCGACACATAAAAAATCGAACTTCCTCAGAAAGCCCTCCCTGGAGCCCTAATTCTACTAAGATTTAATAAAACAGGGGATTCAATGCGTTCAACCAAAACGTTACGATGAAACAAAATCCGATATAATTCTCCTATTTTCAAGAGATACCACGTGGAACTCACGTTGGAAAAAAAATCGTGGCAGTAAATCGACATAGGACGTCTTATATGTAAACAACAAAGTCTTCGAATGAAAAGGTGTTGATTCGATCTAACAGCATATATGATATAGATGACACTCTCATACCTCAAGTAAGGGCATACCAACGAAAAATATAGTAGTTTTAATATATTCCCACTCAAGTATTTACTATATCGGCAAAAGAAGCTCAACGTATGCTTTAGAAATAACTTTACTAATGTATATCTCAAAAGACAAATCCAAACTGGACCATATGCCGAGATCCCTAATTAATTCAACTATTGACAGAGGGGAGCTCAGGAGATAATAATTGTAAATATATAGGTTTTTTCGGTAACTTTCATAACATGACCTTTATCTAAATTTAAATTAATTCTATTATTCAGACACCATTGACCAAGATTATCCAAATCCATTGTTACAGCTATTTCTAGCTGTTATTTGAGGGAACCGATTATGTGTCATGAATATCAGCACAGACTATGCTGTCCTTAAAAAAGAGAAGAATACTATTTGATCTTTTATTCATTTATAATATTTTTAATAATATTAGATCGTATGTGGCTTAAATATATTAGAGCTAATACAACGTTTCGCTTAGAACTTTAAGAAGGTACTCTCTTTTTCATGTTACAAAGCATCTAACACTATATGATTTGAACTCCGACATTAATAGATTATGTATAGTGTTTCTGTTGATCTTTTTCATGGTATTTTATTTAAATTGAAACGTTTATTAATAAGTATGATCTTATAAACACCTTCTATTTGTTCTTTATTTCGTTTTACTTAGTTTTCTTTATATTTATTTTTTTCTCTATTCTATTTATATTATTTTATTAATTATTTTTTTATTTTTTTTATGTCCTTTATCTTCCATAAAATCTAATTTTCTATCTATTTCATCTGCGATTTATTTTTATTTTATTAATATATACTAAAAATTATTATTAGTAACAATTATTATTATTATAAAATACTGGTGGACACGCATTGTTCCGAAAAATAAAAAATTTTAAGGCTTGAAAACTGGAACAATTTCTTGAAAAATCATAATACCGAAATTTGGTGAACGAGTACCTTGAAATAACCGAAGAGTTTTACTTATGCGAGTGAAAAATCACTGAAGTGACTCGACTGTCACTTCACTTTTCGAAATGAGAAATTTCATTGTTGAAAGTGTCCCGTGGATGGATTTATCGCGCGTGTATTGTCGGAAATTTTCGCGAATATTGTTCGTATTCGGCAAGACGCTTCAGGAAGAAGCGCTTTTTCGGAATCGCGAGTATCGGTAAGAACGTCATAGATGATCGAAGATGTCCAGAGTAAGCGGCTAACTGCGACTTCCTAACTTGTCACACGGAAGGAAAGATCGGTCTCGACCTTTCCGAACGGTGCCCGAATAGATCTGGGACGCCCGAGTTGTGTTGTACGCGTAAGAAAGATACAGCAAGCTCCGAATTTACGTGACACAACTCGAAGTGAATTTAAATATAGGCCGGGCGATAAGTATTGTTTCCCCTCCCTCCCCCTCTCTTTCCTCCACGGTGCGGCGAGACGTCTTTGGTAAACCGCGGTGGAACAGCAACAGAAGCAGCTCTCGAGTAACACCGAACGCGCGATGTTTTCTCCCGTCTCGGATTTTTACTCGTTGACGTGGAATCTTCAGTCGCTTATTCGATCTATTTTATATATATATATATATATATATATATATATATATATATATATATATATATA
>NW_022639470.1:1375330-1380387 GCF_010583005.1 Odontomachus brunneus
AGAATGTCATGTATACATGTCTGGAAATACTTGATTTATGAATTATAATCGAAGGATTATATTCAATAACAAAAACACAGATATCAAATTTTATCATAAACTGACAGAATACATTTGCAATGATATATAACCACAATGTATATAATAATAAATAATAATTAATAAAAATGTAATAAATATATAAATAGAACTTACCTCTAAAATTTATACAAGTATTTCTGAATCATTATATATATATATATATATATATATATATATATATATATATCTTTTTTACCGGCGAAATAAAAAATCCAATATTGTATACAACACTTAGATATTATATATAAAAATTGACAGGTATTTTGTAAATGCCTAGATATTTTATATAATGCCTAGGTATTTTATATAAAGTTTTACACAATGTCCATAACACATATACATAAAGGTGATTCAGAAATGCTTGTACAATACTTTGGGGGTGAGTTCTACATATCTAAACAAGAAAAATATATATATACATATTAATATCGAACATATTAATCGTATGGTATATCACGCAACTGATTAATAGAGTGTAAAATCCGCGGCATATCCGTTTTCAAGTAGGGTCGAAAGGAGTGACCTACTAGGACTTGAAAATTCACGTCGCTGAGACGACGGCGCAGGTCGTGGGCCGATGTGCCAATTAAATCGTGATTAAGTGGGCCGATAACGTGTAATTACACGCTGAGAATGTCCCAGTCAGTTTGTCGCGCGAGGGAACTTTTCTTTCGAGACGACGGCTCTCGAGCTCCATTTGCATGCACGCGCGTACACGCGGCTTTTAATACCCGCTTATGTCGGATTTCCGGAGCAACGTGCGTGCAACCCGCGTATATTCGGCACTCGGCAAAATAAATGTACCGTTTGGATTCACGCGCTACAAATACAATGCGCTATAAATAGCGTGCTGTTTAACGACACCCAGCGGAAAAAAATACGAGCGCGCCCGAAGCGTTGCATTAATTGATGCTTCGCGTAAACTAATTTTTTATCTCGCCGCATTCTCGGTGGAATTTGCAATTTATATTCGTTTTTTTGTAAGCGAACGAGTTTTATTTTCGAACGAGTTGTTTATCTATTTGATGTCTTGGTTTTTTGTTTTCGTTTCTTTGTTTTTTTTTTCTTTTTGTAAAAAGGAGTGAAAATATCCGTTATGTAGTATCGAGCGAAATCGAGCAACTTTGTAATCGTGTGTAGAACCGATGAAATTTAAATGCAATGGAACAAGTGCAGAGTAGTTTTTAGGTAATAAATGATATAGAAAACTAATAAATGGCCGCTGAAAATGGAATACTTTGGTCTATCGTGTCAATGAGTAAAAGAACTTAATCATTGACCATATAGATTTTTAGACATTAATAAAAGAAGATTTGTGCATTGTCGCGCACAATCACGTAACAATTTTCTTTCACTAAAAACTAAAAGTCTACGTGATCATTTGCAAAAATGAGAAAGAATTTTTTTGTTTAATTTGATGTAATGTACACACATCGCCACTACAACCCATCTACCATATCGCGCGTGATCATTCAGCAATCTTCTTTAAATAATATCTTTGGATTTATTGTGAATATCGCAAAACGGTACCTTTTATGTTCACTGCAATCTGTTCTACATTCCCATAAACGTTGCGGAGACAAATCTGGAGCACTTTATATAATATTAATATTATGACGCATTATTTTTAATGAACAAGTATAGTCCTAAAGAAAGCCCTAAAAAGGCATGTAAATCCTATTGTCGCCTCTTTTCTGCGATGTCGATTAGTGGTCTCGAGCTTGACTGGAGTTATTGCTTATTTCACCCGCTCATGATGAGAAAAGTCATCGCGCTCAGAGTATATGTATACTTATATATGACAACGCAAGATTATTTACAGTGTAGGATTATATTTATAGTGTGTGCGTGTGTGTTACTTATATGACAGTGCAAGATTATTTATGGAGAAGTACTTTGGGATCTCGATGGCGGGTTTTCGGAAAAAATTTAATGGAATATCTCGTGAACGTGTCACTTAATTACCACTTGAGTTTAATCGGCTCTGCACGGTCACAACAAAGTTGCTCGATTTCGCTTAACGTCGAGGACGATTTTTATTCATTTTTTTTTTATCAAAACAAGCAACCAGCAGTGAGACAAAACTTCAGATAGATAAACAACTTGTTCAAGCTTAAAAAACAGATGTATAAATAGCAAATTATGCAAATCACACACACACACACACACACACTCTATACCAATGTAGGATTTTTTAAATACAATTAATCACCTTTTTATAATAAACATTTAAAGTTAAATTTTTTAACTTTGCAAATGATCACACGTCATAGATAGATGAGTGTGGTGGCGACGTCTATCGTCGTGTGCTTGTATATTAAGTAAAACTAACCAAAAATGTCCTCTACCATTTTGCAAATAACCATGTAGATTTTTAATTATTAATTAAAGAAGATTCACGCATGATTATGCGCGATTATGTGCCGAATTTCTTTAATTATTAACTAAAAATGTACGATTATTGGCAAAATAGAGGACATCTTTGGTTAATTTGACTTAATATACAAACACACGACGATAGACATCGCCATCACGCTCATCTATCTATGACATGTGATCACTTACGAATTTTCTTTGATTAATAACTCAAAATTTGATTTTTTGAAAAGTAGTAAAAATTTTTTTGTTTAGTCTGACCTACTAATCACAAGAGCAGCGGCATCATTGTTCCGGGATATCTTGTATATCGCATAAAAAATAAGAATTCACGGCGTTTTTTTCGCGACACTTCGTGTTCTCCCGAAACGTCTTTCTTTCTCTCGGCACAATTAAAAGCGCGACGCTGGAAAAGCAGGTTTATCGCCCGGTTAAATGGGATAACCCGTGCACTCTCCGCGCGCGCGGCTATTGATTCCCGGAATAATTATCGGCCGCTGTTTCCACCGCGCTGCGTCTCCCTCGCGTCTTCGGCGAATGGCATTCGCGCGGATGGGTGTTGCACGAGCGCGGCGACGCGGTGGTTAAAAGCCGTTTGTGTGCGCGTGTCGAGAGATCTCGGATTTATGCTGGAACTAATCGATTCGCGTCGCCATTATGAGCCGCGCGATTTTTACGCGCGGAAAGTGTGCTGGCCGTCGCGCTCGTACGGCGTCGTTTAGTGTGGTAGCCTCTCTGGCCGCTCCGTTTCCTCCAGACTGCGATACGATCTTGATTTGCTGATAAACGGCGACGGCCTGCGCTTATCGCGAAGTATATCCCGCCCCGGAGATCGCCCGCATGACGCGCGGCGTTCAATACAAATAATACGCGCCGCGATTTTTATCGGCCACCGAAATCGGATCCGACCGAATCTCGCCTCGGAAACGCGTAATGCGGTTCACGATCATCGCCGCGAATCTGTATCTAGGGGAGAAGGTGGAGCCACTTTCCCGTTTCAAATGAGAAATCTAATAATTGCATCGGCAATTGTCAGAGGTGTTAGCAAATGAATGTATTTTTTAGTGTGTTCATACACTGAGGGAAAAATTACCTTAAAATCAACAAATATTTCTTTGATGGATGCCATTAATATATTTATTTAAATCTAATTTTTCTTTATTTAAATCAAATATTGTTTATCTGATTTAAGTAAACAATATTTGGTTTAAATAAGGAGAATTTAGATTTAAATGAATATGTTAATGGCACTCATCAAAGAAATATTTGTTGATTTTAAGATAATTTTTCCCTCAGTGTAGGAAAAAGATAAATAATTATTCAGCATATGATAAAACGAAAGCACGAAATTTTATGAAACAGACATGGAAATAAAAAAAAGTTTACTTTTTATTATTAAAATTATTGATATTGATATTAAAATAATTTTTTCATTGAATTTATTCAAATATAAGAATTTTAAATTAAGAATGAAAATAAAAAATTCTCTTCTGATAATTAAGAAAATTAAACGCAATAATTATAATTATGTGGAAGTCGTTTAAGTCTCTGAATAGAAGTCGCAAATAAAAATGTCACACTCATTACATAAGATGTGAGAATATAATACGTGGTAATATATGGACAGCTTGGTCTGTATTACCATTCATCGTTATTCTACAAGCGAACCAACGAATCTCAAAGTAGGAAAAGTATTTTCAAATAACTAAATCTGCGATTTTGAAGTTTATTTTTATATCATTAATCGGTACACTTAATATGTTGGATTTATCGATTAAGACAGGAAAAAAATCTTTTAATCTCTTGTAAAAAATGTTAACAGAGAGAAAACAAAGTAGCTTCTCTCTTATCACTACAAACGTGTCACAAATCCCTTTGGTAACCGATCCTAATAATTATTTCAGTTTTTGCGTTTATCTCAGTTAGTAAGCGGGCGGATCGCGCGCAGCAATTGTTTAAGAAATCAGCCTTTTGTTTCATATTCCCACCTTCATTCCTACGCTTTGCGAGTAGATAAAACAACATTGCATCTCCGATTCTCGCATCCGCGAATTGCTCTTGCAAATGTCAAAGTATTGTTGGGTATTGTTGGGTGCAGTATTGTTAGGTATTGTTGGATGCAGTATTGTTGGGAGCCGCACAATAACTCATAATTATCATAACCGTATTTAATTATTAGCACGCGTGTGAAAGAGAGAGAGGGGAACGTCGAGTGCTGATCTGTTTCGCTTCTCAACACCGTGAAATTCGACGTTGCGAAAACGCGAATTTTAGGATGGGGACTGCCTTTTTTATTTATACAGATAAATGGACAGAGAGAGAGAGAGAAAGAGGAAAAGAGAGGAGGGAGGGAGAGTATTTCAATTCCTAAAATATAAATGGCACATGTGAAGTGAAAGAATAGTAAATTACTACAGAATGTTGATCCAGTTCTCAATTACAAAGTCTTATAATGATTATTACAAAATTCTCTGTAGAGCAATCGCGTTTGTATAAGATTTGCGGCATTCTTCTTACGATGCAACGATGCAATGACAGATGAATAGACAGAAAGAAAGAGAGGGAGAGGGGGAGAGAGAGAGAGAGAGAGAGAGAGAGAG
>NW_022639470.1:1380795-1401590 GCF_010583005.1 Odontomachus brunneus
AGAGAGAGAGAGAGAGAGAGAGAGAGAGAGAGAGAGAGAGAGAGAGAGAAGAGTACACGAAAATTCACACGAGGCACTGGTCGCGCATCGTGTCGACGGAAATTATGTCGCGGAGCGAAAATAGGGGGACCATTCCACGGGACGACGCGACGCGTGGTGGCGGCTACGACGGCAGCGGCGCGACGCGCTCTTATTTACTTGTAACCTAGAAACGAATCGCTCGCGATCGCGAAAGAAAGAAAAATCGGTAGTTTCTCCCGCGGTGAA
This sequence comes from Odontomachus brunneus, assembly GCF_010583005.1. Classification (NCBI taxonomy): domain Eukaryota; kingdom Metazoa; phylum Arthropoda; class Insecta; order Hymenoptera; family Formicidae; genus Odontomachus; species Odontomachus brunneus. Next base: position 1,381,063 of record NW_022639470.1, read on the forward strand.
AAATCGAGTCTTCCGCCTGGAGATGAAACCGTTCCAGTTTCCCATGCATGACCCACTGGGCAGCTGGAGAGCGTGCGCCTCTCTCGCGATCTCCCGCTCTCTTCTCTATGCAATCTGAATCCGCGCCGTCTTCAGCAACCGCGGGACTATCTTTCGCCCGAGAGCGAGAGAAAGAGAGAGAGAGAGAGAGAGACAGACGGGCGTTTTCTTATTTCGCTCGTGCCGATTTTCTAATCTCAGCGATCAGCCGCGGATATGGCTCTCGTTGGGGTTTCTTTTTCCACGGCGCAATCCCACCTGTTCTGCGTCGCTCGAGCGATCGAATCATACTCATCGCTATCGTAAATGCGCAACCGTGATAGTAAGTAAATTGAAAAGCGATCGGAAGCACACTCGACACTGTTTTCCGTTTCAGAGCGGTGGGTTCGTTCGGTCGAGTGGAGAGATTAATGATACAATTCTGCGTTCCTTTCATTCTCACGAGCGTTGTGCTCATGCGAGATGATGCATCTAATGAAAAAGATCAAAAATATATATTTATTATACACGGAGAAAATATTATTGTTTCCTTTGTCACATAAATTCTTTTCAATCTTACTATGTTCGCAGTAAACCAGGAATAGATTGCTATTAAGATCTATCTTTCGCTTAGAAACATAGCAAATGTCGCTGGAAACAATGCAAAGTGTGTGCGGCCAGAAGTTCGGCTCACTTTATTCTACATTGGTCTTATCTTATAGTTTCTGATGCTCTTATTGCATATGTAAGTCTCAAGGTGGACGTATCGTTTCAGAGAAAATGGCCCATTTAAGATTGCACCCCACTAGATGGCACTACTTATTCTTAAAAAATAAACATGTTAATTTGCATTGCAATTTATTTCTTGATAGCTCGCGTTTGACCTTACTGGTTTTTGCAATTTGCATTGCAATTTATTTCTTGATAGTTCGCGTTGGACTTTTCAAAGTGTAATCAACGAGCTAGCTGGTCTAATTTGGCGAACTGTCTGAGAATCCACTAGAATTCATCGAGTGCTTTTGAGATCCAATTCAGTTATTCTTTTTTTTAGGAACAACATTCGCAATTATCGCTGCGACTCGCTGAAGACGATTTTGTCATTGGCAAATTTCTATAGTTTTGCTTTTTATTTGTGAAAGTAAATAGCGGTATCTAGTAATGCAATTTCAACTGAGCTATTTTCTCTGGAACGACACGTCGATTTATCTTGGGACTCGCATATTTATAATCAACGTACCAAAAACTATAAAATAAAATCAACCTGGACTCAAATAACTATAGGAATTTGATTACTTCGCGTTTGGATACTCTTCGCTGAAAATATGAAACATGAAATACTGAAACAAGTTTTTTCTAAAATAGTACAATTCCTAAAGTATAAGTAACACATATCACATATTACATATGAAGTGACAAAATAGTAAATTATTGCAGAATGCCGATCTAGTTCTCGGTTACAAAGTTCTATATTAATTTTTACTATAAACTATTCTTCGTGTACAAATACAATCATTTGCATAAGGCACTTTCCTTATAATGAAATGATATTTACACTTCCCTGCTTAAATTTAAATCACCTCTGTGACACCTCGTGTTTAAAAATTGCACAGTTTTCAGACGTTTCAATGCGCAGATTCGTGTACAGAGAAGTTGACTTCGCGCGTTCATAAATTCGTCAATAAAAATGAAACGTCTGAGACTTTACGCAAACAAAAGAATCCTGTTTCTGACAGTAGATGTATTCGATAGGTAATTGTTTCTCGGCGCGGGAGAGTAAAAAATCGAGTTGGCGCGAGAGATTCTCGCTGGATGGCGGCGAGGCTACTTCTAATCTATGGCGTTTCGCCGCGCACGCGGCGGACAGGCAATATTGCCGTAAAAGTCCGCCGATAAGTGGATTTCTCCCGATGGTTACTCTTACAGTGTTGCATTTAAAGCGCGATCTCCTTTCTTTCCATCCGAGAGGAGATGATCGTTAACCTACCTACCCGCCTCTCCATTCGCGAGGCGCGGCAGAGCAGCGGACTCGTTCGTCGCGCGACAAAAATATTAACTGGCTCAAATTATTTCCTACCGTATACGATCGAGGTGTTTTCATTTTCTCGGAGTAAGAGGCCGGCAAGAGCGCGGCGACGCGCCCAAGTCGGCCGGCTTGCTATCGGGAAACGCGTTCTCTCGCGGCCATACCACGAGAGCAGAGAAAAGACGGGTTCATCGCTGCGTGAAGAACAATGAGAGTATTTTGCTTAAGTGCAGAAGTGGAACGAGAAGAAAAAAACAAGAAAAGAAAAACGCAAGAGATGATGAGGGAGCGGGAGGAGGGGAGAGGGGAAGAATGAAGAAAACGGCCGACGGTATCTCACCGTGTCGCCTCTGTCGCGGTGGCGGTGAGATGAAATCGAGGACGGTGCGCAGACCGTATGCCATTAAGCAGATTGAATATTACCCTATATTCGGTGGATGCAATCAATAGTCTAGAAAAATGCGCTATTCGCCTTCTCGCTGGCTCTCAGTGCCACGTGGCCTTGAATAACCTATAAGCTCTCAGCGCGCAATTTACCACGGAATGATGACGCATGCACGTGCTCTGTCGCGTTTGCGTCGCGTCGCCGAGAACCTCGCGAGAATGTCGCTCTCTCTCTCTCTTTCTCTCTCTATCTTTCTCTCCCTTCCCCTCTCCCTCTCTTATGTGGGTGCGTTATATTGAGGACGGGTCGCGGTTTCACGGAATGATACAAATTATTGATCATTATTGTACACTTTGTAACGCGTGGCTGGCGACGGCCTCAGTGTCATCTCCACGTCTCCGTGTTTTCTGCTCCCTTTAGGATGCGGCGGAAGGGAGAGGGGGGGGGGAGGTGAGAGGGTGCGATTTTGTCGCTCATGGTGTCATCGTTCGGCGATGTTGCGGTTCGGCGCGAGATCGCCATGCTGTCGCGCGAACACGAAGGACGAATCTCCGCGCGCGGCAGCGGGCGAGGCATGAACTACGAGGAATGCGAATGGCTTGATCAAGCCCGTTTAAAACGAAGCGCTCCCCTCGCGAGCCGACGTCGCTGACCTGCCTCACGCGACTCGCTCTACTGTCTCGTTCTGGATATACTCGTTCTTCCGTAGAAAGGCAGCGGGCGAGTGCGAGGCGAGGCGCGTTCCCTTCCTAAATCGGCCGCGCTTAAGGGGAGAGAAAGAGACAGACGGGGAGACAGACGGAGAGAAAGAGAGAGGGCCATCAAGGCCGGCTTTTGGATAAGGTGACGATCACGTTGCATGTATTAGGACCGTGGTGTACACTCGAACGCATGGAGATGCTAAAAGACCCCAAAAAAAATTCTATTTATAAGCGGGGAATTCCTCTAAGCGTCTCCCCTAACAAGGAAACCTATACAAATGTCCGCCTCCGATTTTCATGAACTTGTAATATGCTGTACTTTAGATCAAAATAACAGATACGTTTTTTATTATATGTGCTTTTTCGCAAGTTAGGGGGTGAAATATCCCTTTGAAGAAAACCGGTTTTTTTTCATTCAAAGGGAATATAATGAAAACTATAAGAGATAGAACAAAATATTTTGAATAAAAGTTGAATGGTTTGAAGAATACTTTGCAGAAATTATTTGAAGAAAAATTTTTTTTTGTTAATATTTCCCTTACTACTTCTTCTCATTATAATTATTAAAATAATTTCTATAAAGTACTCTTCAAACCATTCAATTTTTATTCAAAATATTTTTTTATCTGTATCTGTTATTTTGATCTAAAGTACAACATATTATAAGTTCATGAAAATCTGAGGTGGACACTTGTGTGGGTTTCCTTGTAAGTAAAAAATCTTACGTGAAATGTACTTCTCTTTAACACGTCATTATTCATCTATAAAAGAGAGGACGCGTAAACTATAATCAAAAGTAAATTCCTCAATAAAAATTGTGCAACAGGAATTCGAATATCCTCTTAAAAGAAGATGATATGCAAAATATTAGCGGCACGCACTTATTGAAAGAAGATACGATGCTGTTTGGAGATGTGCATTTGTTTGCTCGTTTGCTATTTCCTGCGTCCGTGACTGCGGACGAGGCAGTAACGCAGCGAATCGTGAGAAAGAAGTTGAGCTTTTCTGTAGTTATTGCACGATTTTGAGAAAATTCTACACAGTGCAATGAATTCACCATTATGTACTATAAAGTGAAACATTTTGTGAAAGAAGCATGGTAGTTCAGTGGCTTAGAGCAGTTGCCCAGCAAGCGAAAGACCCGGATTCTCGAGTCTCGGCCATAGCAAACCGCGCTTTCGATATTTTTCTCTCTCTGGAACGAAAAAAAAACGTAGGTCCTGAACGCGTTCCGCCGCCACCTAGTAGTACGCTCTCCTCCTTCAATTTGAATGAATACTGGCCCGCATTTAAGAATAAGTTTTCTTTAAACAATATCTGACAGGATGATTTAGGTTAGATTTTAAGTGGAAATTCCTCTAACATTAAGAGAATTACAATTTTAAATCTATTCTATCATGGTTTTAGGATATTCCTCTAGATATTAAAATATCTTGTTGAGGCCGTATATAAATGGAGAATCCTTTAGAATTAAGTGGATCCCGTTAAATACTAGAATTTTTTTTGGTATATGTACCGTTCACTAATTTCCAACCAACCGCACTCGCTTCTAGCTACGCGTTTCTCATGACTGTTGATTAATCTAGCAAGCGGGAATATTTACACAGTCAGTATGACATTTCGACAGCTTGACGTTTCGTATGTGTCTATAAAAAGGATTATTCATATTCATGTGACACGTAATCAATAGAGGAAGAGTAGAAGTTTTGAAAGAGAGGTAAATAAAAGATTACATAATTGAGTTTGCAAAGGTACATAATTGCAATTAGTTATATGCACTGACTTTTATTACACGTCACACGAAAAAATAACCTCAGTTGGATTAACGTGACATGTTTAGTTAAATAAGATTAGTTAAACTAAACAGAATACTGGTTATTATAATGAAATATTCTAGTCGCTAAAAAGAACATTTAGATGTAACAACAGTCAGAGTTTGGTTATTACTAATTACAGTTGTAACATCCAAGTGTCTGGTTATTATGACTAGAAAACATGTTTGGATAAACATGATATATATGGTTAACGATTGTTGGTTGAACTAAACAGAATTTCTGGTTATTATAATTACATATTCTGATTACATTCAACGCTGATTACATAGATAGACAAACATAGATAGACAATATAGGAGGGATCTATCAATCGGTGAAGTGGCGGGTAGACAGACGACTCTCAATTCGGAACTGCTGGGTTTCGAATCCTCATCAGAATAAAAAAAAGGCGAGTTTTCCAAACATAACATCAAATTCAATATAATATCAAATCAATTAAATTAAATTTCACAGGCAAAATAATCATACATTATCACTTTAAAAACAACTTTTAGTTAACAAAGCAATAAAATTTCTAGTAAGATGTGAATATAATTTTGCTTAGTTTAGCTAAAATAACTAAATTTGTCTGATTACTTTAGCCAAATGTTTGATTATCTTAACTAAAAATATAATTCGTTCATATCTCATCAAACAGTCCAGTTGATGTATCCTAAATTCTGATTAATTCAACCTAGTTTTTCTTTCCATGTGGATGCGAATAACCACTTTTACAGACATATACGAAACGTCAAACTGTCAAAATGTCACTTCGTATAGCTGTGGGCACATTTCCGCTTGCTAGATTGATTAATGAGAAACTCTAGCGTAGCTAGAAACGGATCTGTTTGGAAATTTGTAGTGACTATCGATCTAGTGAATTTTACAGAGAACGCATCCATGCGTTCAAGTGTAGGAGAGACCGGAGCTAGATGCCCTATTTTTAAAATTTTGAAGTTACAACTTCTCAGGCAACTAATTGTTGTAACTGACTGTATAAACATGACAGAGGAAACCTTCTTCTTTTGTGTATTAATGCCCTGTTAACTGTACATTTTGTTCTGTTAATTGTACATTTTGTAATAACCAAAATACGAACAACATAGCCATCTAGTACCGGGTTCAGTTGTTCAGTAGCGCGTAAAAAGATCACGTATAAAATACGTATTCTGATTAGTAGTTAGTAGAGTTTCTGCGAGAAGTCTCTACAGTTCTCCTGCCTGCTTTTAGTTATGGGTCTACCTCTCTCGCCTATATGCTCCATTTTGATCATTTTATGAGATAAATGAAAATTTTGATAATTTTATTAGATAAATAAAAATTACATTTATTACCAGAAACAGTATATTATACACTTGCAAGAAATTTTATTCTAGCCAGTAACACATCATTTAATTTTATTCAGTCACGATGGCGAATATTAATAGAAAAATCCGAAAATTGACTTTGCTATTATCAAATAAATTTTTTCTACTTAACTGAAAATTACATTTATTACCAGAAACAGTATATTATACACTTGCAAGAAATTTTATTCTAGCCAGTAACACATCATTTAATTTTATTCAGTCACGATGGCGAATATTAATAGAAAAATCCGAAAATTGACTTTGCTATTATCAAATAAATTTTTTCTACTTAACTGTAATATTATTCCTATTTTAATGAAACTCAGGGGGAAGTATTCTAAAAGAGGATTCTCCATCCCGCGATTTTGTATTCACTATTCCTTTCAAGATAAATACTAAAAAAAGCACATACCCCAGCAACATATCCCTGAGGCCATATAGCTCTTGTCTTCTCTACAGTAAAAGCACGAAAACGAAAACAGTAAGGAAATTGACCAATTACAATCGATTATTCGTGAACCGTGAGGAGAATAATCGATTGTGGTTGATCAATTGGGGACATTGTTGACGTTTTCCTGCATGTTTCTCTGGCCTTAGGCGAGAAGACACATTGATCCGTAATCGTGTCGAGCGTGCGCGCGCGTTGCATCTTTCATGACGATCTCGGGACGTCGAATTTCCCGTCCGCGATTTTTTACCTCCCAAACCGCGAAAATCACGTGGGGATTCGCCGACGTGTTCGCACATACGTTATATTCTCGACGGTGTACAAAAAGAGAAGCATGGCCGTGTGATACCACGCTGTGGCGCTGTAGCCGTTTCTTTCTGCTTTATTCTTTCTTTCTTTCTCGTCGTTATCGAGGACTATCTGCGATAGGGAGCGCGATAGGGAGGACAGCCGTTTGACCTTGCCTCGGAGCGCACGAATGTCTGAGGTCGACTCCGAGAGGAATGCAAATGCCTCGGTTTAAGACAAGCCACGACCCCGCGACGCGACGCGACGAGCACACGGGCCACGCTGCGAGGCCGGAGGTTGCCTTTTGCCCGACGACGACGACGACGACGACGACAACGACGACGACGACGACGACGGCGACGACGACGACGTAGACGTACTTCTTATTTGTAGGGAGCGAGAGAGAAAAGACCTCCGCCCGCGCTCGCTCGCGCAGTCGTGGCACGAATTTATGGTTAATAACTCGTCCAGCCGAGACACGCCATAGGGTGTACCTATGTAGTACCTACCTACCTACCTACCTATCTACGATGCGGCCGCAACGATGCGGCTCGCGCGGAATTGCACGGCAACGTGAGAAATTCCGGCGAAACTCATCGTGCCGCCACGGTGGTATTCGGACGCATACGTCACCTTGACGTGCGCAGCGGGAAACGCGTGTGTGTGTCGTGTATGTGTGTATATGTGTATGTATGCGCGGATGGATGGGTGGGCGGATGGGTGCGTGTGACGGTCAGTTTCCCCTGTTTTTTTCTTTCCTCTTCTCTTTGCACTGCTTCTTTGCTTTGCATCTTTTTCTTCTAGGAATAGCGAGAACGGACAGGGAGACGTAGATAGTCGCAACGGTGAACTGAATACTTTCTAATGGGCTATCTTCCGTCTGTCATCGTCTCCGAGCAAAGTTCGAAATCGCGAGAGAGATTCGGGTCGAGTTCACTCAATGGGTGATTATTTCGCTGCGTCGTAGCTGAAATTACGCGATCGTACGGAGAAATGGAAATTGCTTGGTCGTCGGTAGAAAGCACGGCTTAGGTATAGACATATATTGTTCCGAGAAATCCAAATCTTGAAATTCGGAAACTAAGACAATTTTCCTGAAAGTCCCCGAGTCGAAATTTTGACCCTATATTGAATCTTGAATTCTACACCGCAGTTGGAGCTAAGATAGCAAAGTAAGTTTAATTCTAATGATATAATTTACTCCTACTTTGATTCTGATGACGTCTGAAATTTCCGCTTTCGCTTTCTTTAGCGTCAAGGTAGGTTGTATAATAGTAGGATTTTAGGAAGCAAAGTAGATTCAGTTGCGAACCTCTATTGAAGCTTTAGCTCCTACATAGTACACATATATGTATTTTATAGAAATATTTAAAAAATTTAATAAATAACGAAACAGAAACATCAAATAGCATACAAAATATACATTTTATTTGTTGCATATATTTCAAACAGAAACATTAAATAGCATACAAAATATACATTTTATTTGTTGTATATATTTCAGGCATCATCAGGGTCAAAGTAGAAATAAATTATATCATTAGAATTAAACCTGCTTTGCTATCTTAGTTCCTATTGCGGTATAGAATTCAAGGTTCAACGTAGGATCCGAATTTCGACTCGGAAATGAGTGTCAATATCGTCAAAATAGGTTTCACCTAGGTTATAGATTATCTAAATAGGCTGAAACTATTTTTAAGAGCGTCAAAGTGGCGTCAAAATTTTGACAAGGTAGAGTTAAAGGTTCAAAAGAGAAGTTAATGAGTATCAATATCGTCAAAGTAGGTTTTATCTAGGCTATAAACCGTTTAAGTAGGCGCAAACTATCCTTAAGAACGTCAAAGTAGCATCAAAATTTCGACTCGAGTCATAACAACGAAATCCGAACATCCAGACGATATTTCGAAATTTAATTGTTCCGATGAGAAACTGTTATCTTGAAAACAGTACACAAGTGCATTAATATTAATAGTAATATCTATTAATAATAATCATAATTAATATTAATAGTGATATTAATATTTACCTAATTAAACATTCTGTTGTATTCAAATGAACAGATACTAATGCACACAGCTGTATAACAAAACAATTCCAATATTTTGCTAAAATTGTATTTCGAGAGATTGTTTCGGCATTGACTTTTCAGGAAAACGTCCTACTTTTTAAATTTCGTTACATTTCTTAAGGTACAGTGCATTTACACCGTGGATTATCGTACAGAGATAATAATTTAATTTATAATAAGTGCTCCGCTGTTTACGGATATTACAGATGCACACAAAGGCTGATCAATTGAGTGCACGTATCGTTTTGTTCTGAAAAATTGCGACGGCACCTCAGGATATATCAGCGTTAATTGGAAACGGACTCTCTCGCCCTCCCTCTGTCTATTTTTCATTCTCAAGGTCACAATTTGCGTCCTGTAGAAGTGTCGGAGTGTCTCCCGCGAGGAGAAGTTTAAATCGATCCTTCCGCTTCGACGAGGAACGCTTCGAGAAGAAGACGAAGTTCGCAGACGCGTGACGCGCAGGAAAGTCGATCGATCACGTGTAGAGGAGAAGGTGGGAATATGAAACAGGATGGTAATATGGAACAAGGCTGATTTCTTAAGCAATTGCTGCGATCTATCAGCCGCTGAAATAAACATAATCGTTAAGGTCCTTATCGGCCACCAAAGAAGTCTGATGTCAGAACCGCATTGTTTATAATGTTAAGAGAAAGCCACTTAAACTTCTTCCTATTAAAACTTTCCACAGGGTGAGATTTAAAAATATGATTCCTGTTTTAATCGATAAAACTAAAATGTTAGAGTTATAGTTGTGCGTCCATTAATAATAAGATTAAATTTCAGAATCACAGAGCTAGTTATTTGGAAACATTTTTCCCACTTTGAGATTCATTAGGTCGTTTGAAAAATGGCGATGGGTGGTAATATGGAACAAGGTGTTCCATATTACTACGTGTCTTATATTTCCACGTCTGATGCAATAGGTGTGAAAGTGATGTTTTTATTTGCGACTTCTGTCATAGGTTTGAAGTACTTTTACGTAAAACTCCTCGTATCTCGCCAGCCATGTCGGATTTGTGACATCAGAAGTGAGGAATGACACCCTGACAAAAATTGCGTGCCATTTCTGAATAAAGAAGAATATGAACGAAAGAGCATTTGAGATTGTCTGAGTACATTTGTAAAATTGTCCGAAAGACAAAAAAATTTATTCTTTTTCTCTGATGATCAATAAATCATATAATGGTGAAGTCAAATATGTGTAATGATGAAATGTTTTGTCTGCACGTCTCATTTCACCATTTATTATTTATTAATTGTCAGGGGAAAGAAATAGAAATAGTTTTACAAATATGCTCAAACAGTCTCAAGTGCTCTTTCGCCCATATTTATCTTTATTTAAAATATGGCACGCAACTTTCGTCAGTATGTCGTTTCTTGCTTGTGACATTACAAATTCAACGTGACCGCGGCGAAATATAAGTAGTCATAATTTGAATTATTAATATATAATAAATATTATATATATAATATTAAATATTAATATATATAATAAATATATAATAAATATATAATAAATATTATATAATAATTAGCTCATTTTTTAATTTTCAGAAGGAAATTTTTTATTTCCATTTTCAACTTATGATTTTTACATTCAAAGGAATTCAGTAAAGAAGATTGTTTCGACATTAGCAACTTTATAACAATAATAAGTAAATTTTTTCTCTTTTTTATTTTTATCCCTGTTTCATATTATCACTTTATTTTCCGAGATCCCACTTCTTGCATTAATGTTAAATAAGATTTTTTTACTTTTTAAAGTTTATTTTTTTGTTTTAATGATTATGAATACATTATAAGAGATATATTTGCTAACACCTCTGATTTATAAGATGCAATTATTGTACTTAATATTGAAATATTAGATTGGAAACCAAAAAGAAATGGGCTCATATTTCCTCCTTCTCTCCTACGTCTAATAAACAAAGAATTTAGCATTTTTCCCAGCCAATGACACATGTAGAATGACTGATCAATTTTTCTACGTGTACATGCGTACGCATTACGCGCGGCTATGCAAATTCGTCAGGATCGCGATCCTCAGCCTGGATTACGCGGCGAACACCGCGACATAATGCCGACCTGCCTCACCACACACACACACACAAACACATACACACACACACACACGAGAGGATCGGCAATCGGAGGCGTGCACTTATTATCTATCGTGCTGTTAGCGAGCGGCGTGTGTCCTCTTCCGTTTCGAGTTCGTCAAGGAGCGAGAGGAGGCCCAAGGACGTGCATGCGGCCGTCGTACGTGGTGTGGGTCGTGCACGACGACGACGTTGTGGGCCGGAAGTCACGTTCGCGGCTGTTAAACGGCAGAAGAACGCGCGCCTCGGAGCACCGCCGAATTGAGAGGAGCACCGCTGCCGCTGCTTTAGAGTTAGCGGCCAATTTTACCGGGTGCACTCATTACGGAGCATGTGCCTCGATGACGGCGGCCGCGAACAGAGACCACAGCAGCACCCTCGGGACTGGTTTCTCGGCCGAGCGTGTGCACTCGTTGCAAATTCACAATTCGCCGCGGTTCTGTCCTGACGTGGGTATTATTCGATTTTGTTTGACCTCTTCAGGAATATTGGCACGTATATGGGCACTTGGCCTCAAAACGGTTTGACGCTTTTTTCGTGCAGTCCCGAACACAGTCGATGACTCAGTGGGAGAACTTAATTTCTGGGGATTAAACAAATGCTCTCATTGGATTATCGACAGTGTCCCGAACTGCCCCGAAAAAGGTGTTTAAACTGTATTGAAACCAACTGTATCTCTATGAAGCCACACCGCAAACAAACACGACTGAATAAAATATCAAATGTGAACACTTTATGTATTATATACACATTCGGTGCCGCCGAAGTATTCTCGTTTCTCGCGATCTTTCTCGAATTTCTTGGTCAGTTCTTGATAAATATTTTTTATTTTAGCAAGACAAAATTTCTCATAGTTTCTTCGTTTCTCGCGATGTTTCTCGAATTTCTTGATCAATACTTGATGAATATTTTCTATTTTAGCAAGAAACAATTTCTCATAGTTGCTCCACTTTCGGTCGAAGTAACTTTCTAACTAGACAGAGTAGGATTGTTATTGAGACGAGTTATCAGAATAGTCAAAAGGATGGTTCTGTGATTTGCTGTAAAAATAATTCGGTCACAATATTACTAGAAACATTTTAATTTAGATTTAATAAGAATTTGAAAATTTCTTTATTTTTTATGATCTCAAAGTCTGTCATATTGGATTCGCCATCTTTAATTTCTCAGTTTTAACTTCAAATTCAACTACAGCATTATCAAAAACATCTGTAGGTCAAGTTTCATGCAATTTGATTCAATAATTTCCGAAATAAAAGGCGATGTTCAGTATACTTGTATGCCTCTTCCACTCCATCCGCCATATTGGATTCGTCATTTTGAATCTCTTAATTTTGAGGTCAGGTTCAGCGACCCCAAAAATCCCTATAATACTAAATCTTCCATAATTGATTCTTTTAGCAAACTTTCGTTCTCATAGCGCGAAAAAGTTTATTTCTTTATGAGTTTTCAAACATTGTGTAAGTTTGATTGACTATAGTGCCAAAATTATATATCCATTTCACTATAGTGCCAAAATTATATATCATAAATAATATGGGTGGGTTATAGTCATATTTATAAGCATTTAACATACAGACTTGTAGAGCTTCTTTGCGTGGGAATTAACCATTACTTAACACAACTTTCTAGCAATATTGTCGCGAAACAGCTACTTTAATTAGATGATGTTTGTAGTTTCGTTATTATCGAACATTCGAGGCTCGTTTCCCACGATTTCTCATCATCCGCGTACGTCGATATCGTGACGATTTTCATCTAGAACGAATCAATCGGAGATCACATGGATGAAAGAAAGAAGTGGTTCTCCGCGACACCCTATATTACACGGTTGCGAACGCGCGTTGCAGTGGCTCCTTTGTTATCGCTCTTGTTGCCGTCCCAGTTTCTTCGCTCCGATACACGCAACGCGTTTCAATACGAAGCGCGGCACAATGCTATTTGCTTTGAGTCGCTCCTTGCTGAAACAATGGCGCGATTTGTGCCTTCGCGTCGATGTTGTTAAACCGATTAAGCAGACTTCGAGACATCTGGAAAGTGGTCGTTCGCCCCTTCGGCATGATGCGTCATTAATTCACATCGAATTCGACAGTTGCGTCCGCGATAAAAACTTTCAAGTACCCGGATAGACACACGAAAAGAATAGCCTGATCGAATTAACGTGACATGTTTGGCTAACCAAGTTTTGGTGAAGATAAACAGATTTCCCAGTTGTTATAACGAGATATTCTGGTATGCAATCAGAATATTCAGTTGCAATACCGGTCAGAGTTTAATCATCGCGCATATAGTAATAACATTCAAATTTCTAGTTATTATGACTGGCGCGAAAAAAAAAACATGATTGGAATAACGTGACATGTTTATATTGAGACATGTTCGATTAAATGACTTGTTCTAATTGGTTATAATTGTTGTGTTAGACTAAACAGAATTTCTAGTTGTTGCAGTCACATATTCTGGCATCGCAGGTTACGATCTAAGTAGACAATAGATTTATCAATTGGAGAACTGGAATACCACGTAAACAGACGATCACAATCCAGAGATTTCGAATTTCATCAGTATAAAAGACAAGTTTCTCAAAAATAATATTGTGGATCAAATTATAAATGGCTAATTCAAAGCAAAATATAATATAATATAATATAATAAATAAATATAATATAATAAATACACCAACACCTTAAAAACTTCTTTCAGTTAAAAAAGTAATAAAATTTTCAGTAAGAAACGTTGAATATAATTTTATTATTCTAACCAAACAATTACTTTAAGCAGAGAATGCATGTAACTAAATTTGTCTAGTTACTTTATTAAAATTATGCTTTATTTATTTCTCATCAGACAGTCGTCTGGTCCTGGTATTCTGAATTCAAATTAATTCAACCAATCTTTTTTCCCGTGCAGATGTACATAAATTTGGCAGGATCTTTACCAATCGATCTATTAAAGGCTGTTTTTTTTTTATATAACGCTCATATTTATTATAAAACAACGAAATAGAAATGCAGAAATAAAAAAATATTCAAAGTTTGTTCTAAACAATATGCAAAATATAATATGAAAATCTGAGTGTAACTTTTAGCAAGTTTGTTGTTGCATTAATATAACAAAAAAAAGTTACATTACTAAATGGTGTAAATTTAATAATTAATTCAATACATTTGCTTCATAAATGTGATTTAAAAGTGTGCTGAGTTTTTTTCCATTGTCGACTGTCCCACGCCATGATAATCATGAAAATCTATCTAGATATCGACGTTGTCGACGTGTGATACCGCGGATCGGAAAATTCCCTCTTGCGTGAGCCGTCGAGTCGGAACAAACCATCGACGTTCTGCTAATTTCCTCAAGCCGGCAATTTTTTTGTCAGTCGCGGCAGCTGCTCTAATCCTGTTAGTCGAATTGAAGCTTAATAGCGCGTGTCTAATCGGTCTTTTTCCTTGCTGCAAAACTGGACCTTTCGTTAAAAGAGCGCGCCCGTTTGCATCCTTTGCCGACAGTGTTCGTGACGGCGCGGAACGGGCACGGAGTGTTTGATCTTTCGTCGCAGGAACAAGCACGCAGAGGAGGTGGTGGAAGTGGCGGTGGTGGTGGAGGAGGAGGGGGAGGAGGAGGAGGAGGAGGAGGTCGCGCGCACACGACTATCAACGATCGCGGGAAAATAACCGCGTTCCCGAGCGGCACCTCGACGATACGCCGCATAATATGCGTCTCGGCGTCGTGTCGGGCTCTAAGGCTATTTCTGTACGGGCGCGAAGCAGTCTCCGGCGCGCACGGCGGCTATGAAGCGGCCTGTGCCAGCTGTCTCGCTCCCCCGAAAGAGGAGAGAAGCCGAGCGTTCTCTCGCGACGACACAGATACGCGAAGCGAAACGGTATTTCGATCGATGATACGCGGGCTGAATGATCCCTCACGAGGGTCGACGTATCCCGCCTGAAGATCAGACGCGTCACGATAATTGTGCAAGAAATAAAATCGCCACAGAGCAACATTGCTGCCGAGCGTAAACACTCAGCGATAACAAAGAGCTCGTGCAGATCAAAACACACTACACTATCTTACTATCTATCAATCGGAGAGCCGGAATAGCGCGAGAGTAGAAGTAAATAATGAATGAGGAACAGAATTAAGAGACGTAACCTGCGAATCGCGGTTTTGAGCCGGAAATAAGTAAATAGATTGAGATGTCAGATCAATTATTCAGGTATTTTGTATTTAGTTCAGTTGCGAAATGACTTCAATTTATTACACGGAAAGAAAAACTTGGTTGAATTAATCAGAATCCAGAACTCAACTGTTTGGTGAGATATGAACGAACTATATTTTTTGTAATTAGATAAATTTAGTTAAAAACGTTTGGTTAAAATATAACCAGATAAGTTTAATTATTTTGACCAAACAAAATTATATTCACATTTCTTACTAAAAATTTTATTACTTTTTTAACTGAAAATTGTTTTTTAAGATATTAGTGTATGATTATTTTTTGCTTGTGAAATTTAATTGTCTTGATGTTATATTTGGAAAACTCGTTTTTTTATCTTAATGAGGATTTCGAACCTCCGGATTGTGAGTTGTCTGTTTACGCGCTACATCACTTCACCAATTAATAGATTCATTATATATTGTCTATCTGAGTTGTACCTATTTATATATTGTCTATCAGCGTTGAATATCAAAATGTGTGATTATAATAATCGAAATATTCAGAAATTCTGTGTAGTTCAACCAACAGTCATTGACCAAACATGTCACGTTCATCCAATCGTGCTTTCTAGTCACAATAAGCAGGCATTTGGATGTTACAACTGGATCAACAGTAATCAATTTCTGACCGTTGTTAGACCTAAATGTTCTGGTTGATTATCAGAATATTTTATTATAATAATCATAAATTCTGTTTAGTTCAACTAAATCTTGTTTAACCAAATACGTTACGTTAATTCAACTGAAATTGTTGTTTTCTAATGCAGCATTATTATTTTTGCTTCATAGTAAAGTTCTGAGCTTATTTCGATGAAGGTTAGTGATATAAATTCTCATTCTGTCGCGTAACAATAATAAATATATTGAACATATATGCTGAAGTGGATTTATACGAGAGATTATCAAAGAAACGTTCAATTATCGATAATAATCGGACATTCGGTTCGAGATAATTTTACAATTGCATACATAAAGCTTCAATAAAACTTCATTAAAGTAACGTTTACCAAGTCAAAGCTGATTTTCCAATGGTTTCCATCGTGTCTGAATTCAATATAACGCAATACGATGATGTGATATATCAAGCTGCCAAAATGACAACTTCTCAGGCGAATGATCGATAGTCATAACGTATTCGTGTATCCAGGCTCGAGATGCGCGCGATTAGAAAGAGAGAGAGAGAGAGAGAAAGAAACTAGAAGTTTGGGTCTAACAAATGCCTTGCTAAAACTTTCTGGAGGCTCTTGGAGTAGAAGACATTTTTTCTCATGCGTTACAAAACTCACAATCTGAGTGTGTTCTCGTAAGAAAAAGTAAATAAATTTCCGTAAAAGCCAGCACGACTGAAAACTCCGTTGCGTCACATGTGTGCGTGTGTTTGCGGTTCCACCTGCGTTTTCATCGTTGGGCCAGTGTGTTCAAACGCGCCGTTGGTGTAGGTACTTTCGATTTGGCGTTTCGACATCGAGAGAGCCACGCGTCTCCTCCGACGGCGGCGGTACGATATTCCCCGACTAGTTTTGAAAAGCCATTCGGTCATAGGTAATAAACATTCCTGCTGACACGATTATTGCCGCCACGCCGACGGAATGTATTAAAAGTCGCGCCGATGATGCATGTCGTAGGCGCCCTGATCGTAAAACTTTTGTTTACGAGGGCGAACGAAGATACCATCGGTCGCAGACTCATTAGGCCCCGCGAGAGTCTGCCGCTCTAAAGCGCGTCGGGCACATTCCGCAAAAGAGACGAATCTATTTTTCTCCGATAAGTCCACCACCGTCACAGAACGGCCAATAAAGCGATCGACGAACGGTTCGGGCGATTCAAGATTTTATCAGATTCTTTTTTTTTTAATTCGACGTTGGGTCGCCAAAATATTTGTGCAGGTCGACAGCCGAAAAAGTTCTCGCATCAAAGCGAACGTGGATAGATAGGTCTGTTCGAGTATCTTGCATTATTTTGCCGTTAGAGCAAAACAGGTATGCAGGGTGTCTCAGAACAATGGTTCTATCGTGATGGTTGTAGATTAGGTCAAATTGAACAAAAAGTTTCTCTATTATTTTACGTAAATTTTGAATTATTAATCAAAGAAGATGCGCGAATGATCACATGTCATACGGTAGACGAGGCCTGTATGAAGTTAGCCCCCCACTTTTTGAATTTAATAATTTTGACAGTTGTGCTGATTTGTGCTAGGTTTGTGCTACGTTGTGCTCGAATTATAAATTTTTAATACGAGAAATGAGCAAGAAAAATGGAAAAAACCGTTTTTTGGTAGCCCCCCACTTTTCAATTTTTGAAATTTTTTTTATTGTGTTAGATTGTGCTAAGTTGTGCTAACACTGTGCTAAAGTAGTATCTTCGAAAAATAATCACGAAAGAAATAAAACGAAAAAAACGATTTTAGGCGAATAGAATAAAAGTAAGATTTACACTCGTATAAGTCAACCAAACGATATACAATTATATATCTGAGTTGTGCTAGCCTAGCACAAGTCAGCACAAGTTTCAGTTTCGCCAGCACAAGAATTTAAAGGGCACTTTACTCTTGACCGCGGCCTTTGGCGCTCGCAGTTTATGTCATTAATCACCACTTCTAGATTTTGCATCGACTCAGATATGCAATTCTGAGTCGATGCAAAGTCTAGAAATAGTAATTAATGGCATAGATTGTGAGCGCGAAGGGCTGCGGTCAAGAGTAAAGTGTTCTTTAGATTCTTGTGCTGACGAAACTGAAACTTGTGCTAGCCTAGCACAACTCAGATATGCAATTCTGAGTCGATGCAAAGTCTAGAAATAGTAATTAATGGCATAGATTGTGAGCGCGAAGGGCTGCGGTCAAGAGTAAAGTGTTCTTTAGATTCTTGTGCTGACGAAACTGAAACTTGTGCTAGCCTAGCACAACTCAGATATGCAATTCTGAGTCGATGCAAAGTCTAGAAATAGTAATTAATGGCATAGATTGTGAGCGCGAAGGGCTGCGGTCAAGAGTAAAGTGTTCTTTAGATTCTTGTGCTGACGAAACTGAAACTTGTGCTAGCCTAGCACAACTCAGATATGCAATTCTGAGTCAATACAAAGTCTAGAAGTAGTGATTAATGACAGACTGCGAGCGCAAAGGGCCGCGTTCAAGAGTAAAATACCCTTTAGATACCCTTGTGCGAAACTGAAACTTGTGCTGATTTGTGCTAGGCTAGCACAACTCAGATATATACTAGTAATTGTATATCGTTTGGTTGACTTATACGAGTGTAAATCTTACTTTTATTCTATTTGTCTAAAATCGTTTTTTTCGTCTTATTTCTTTCGTGATTATTTTTCGAAGATACTACTTTAGCACAATGTTAGCACAACTTAGCACAACTTAACACAATAAAAAAAATTTCGAAAATCGAAAAGTGGGGGCTACCAAAAAAACGGTTTTTTCCATTTTTCTTGTTCATTTTTCGTATTAAAAATTTATAATTCGAGCACAATGTAGCACAAACGTAGCACAAATTAGCACAACTGTCAAAATTATTAAATTTGAAAATTGGGGAGCTAACTTCATACAGGCGTAGACGAGTGTGATGGCGACGCCTGCCATCGTGTTTGCTTGTACATTGTGTCAAACTGAACAAAAAGTTATTTACTATCTTGTCAATGATCACGTACATTTTTAGTTATTAATTAAAGAAATTCGGTGCATTATCGCGCATAATTATGCGTGAATCTTCTTTAATTAATAATTAAAAATCTACGTGGTTATTTGTAAAATGGTAGAGGACTTTTTTGTTCAATTTGACGTATACAGTAAGCAGAGACGGCAGCAGACATTGCCATTACAGCTGTATGGCACTTTTCATTCATGAATCTTCATTGATTAATAACTAAAAATTTTACTTGTTTTTTTGAAAAATGGTAGAGAAATTTTTTGTTC
Organism: Odontomachus brunneus; assembly: GCF_010583005.1. Lineage (NCBI taxonomy): Eukaryota > Metazoa > Arthropoda > Insecta > Hymenoptera > Formicidae > Odontomachus > Odontomachus brunneus. The sequence continues at coordinate 1,400,390 of NW_022639470.1, forward strand.
GGTTTGTCCTAATCTACACTCTCAGAAGCGGTGACACCTTGTATAACCTAGCGTTCGACAGAAAGAGAGGGGATGAAATTCCAATGCATTACTAGCTGCATTCAGCCGAAAGAATAGGCCTAATGTTGAAGACTAGACGCACGAACTTTGTAATCAAAAAGACTGCGGAATTGTCAGGACGGCACGGTTTTTGCGCAGACGATTGTTGCTGCAAAACATGCTCGATTTAAATCGAGTATCTTTCGCCGTATGTACTCAACGATAACCATCGGTGATTCTTTAAAACACGCGACGCCCCGTCATCGAGTCGTCGAGTCGTCGAGATGCAGAAGAGCGAGGGCGAGGGCTATAAAGCGTGGAGGAGGGGGGAAGTGACGAGCGGGCGGGGAAGTGATAGAATTTAATGTCGACGGCGCGCCGTTTGATAAGATGGGCAATATATGTACAATCATGGTGGTTATCGAGTCGTTACTACCGCGTCGCACTGACCTTTAAGCGCGGGGGTCAATTCTGGCTGTTCCTTCGTCCGTGTCACGTACTTGCGTGGTGATTTTCTCATGATGCGCCGTAATTGACGCGCCTACCTCAATTCCGTCACACTTTCGCCGGATGCGATTTTCGTGGCGCGTCTCGCGTCCGTCGTAGGATTGCGCGGATTATCGTCGTCTTTCTCGTCTTCCTCGCTGCATAATTGAGTCGAATCGATCTTTCGAATCCGCTCGAGAATTCAATCGTCGAATCATTACATTTATTACATTGCCTTAATTTGTCACACGGGATTTCCGTCGTGTTTCTTATTGAATTTGTATGCGTACACTGAGAAGATAAAAGCGGTTGGATCGACAAGATTGGCGGTTACATCCGGCCCTTCAAAGAAATATTGTATCTGTTGAACAAATTACACGTCGATGCAACAATAAGTTACGCTGATATAGTTACCGACCAAGTCGCATCATTGAATCAATTGATAACTTATCACAACAATTATATAATTCGACCAAACGTCTGTTTGAACGAATTTTGTTCGTTCAAGCAGTCTCATTAACTCAGTCATTTTTTTTCTCAATGTAGAATCCGAAAGTGAACTCTCCATCGTTCACAGCTTTCTTTCTTAAGATGATTATCTAAGATTTAATATATATATATATATATATATATATATATATATATATATATATATATATATATATATATATATATA
>NW_022639470.1:1402002-1407745 GCF_010583005.1 Odontomachus brunneus
ATATATATATATATATATATATATATATATATATATATATATATATATATATTTCGCGTAATTCACAGTTTTTAATTCGACATGTAGTGAACTACTATCAATATTAGGTATCTTTCATGAAAAATTCCTTCATTTGAACATATTTGTCTATGAAAATTCACGACTTTTTATTAAGATTCATGATTTTTCTCTTTACACAATTCTTCTCCAATTCAGCATAAGACATGAAAAAATTGATATAATTTTATCTTCAAAAGAGACACGTCAGAAATCAAATACAATAGAAGATAACTGCCTTTTGCATCTTAAATTAGGCAAACCATGTATATATAAAGAAAATCAGTATTCTTACAATTAAAAAATCGCATTATTGAAAAACCCTATATTATAAAAGAATAGATTCTTTACTTTTTTTAATTCAACATAAAAGTTTTATAGATCACATAATTTTTGACCCACATGACAAAATATTTCTTTTTGTGGACCAGTCGAATTGTTGTCAAATTATCATCAAATTCTTAAATTAATCTTCAATCATTAAATTAAATGTAATCTTAAATTAAAAAGGCGAATTATTATTTTTATTAAAAATTATTTATCAAAATTATTTTTTTTTATTTGTCACTTATTTATTAAACTTATTTATTAAAATAAAGTTTAAAAACCTGGTCGAATTCGCGAATGCTCTCGCGTTTCTGGTCACGTTGTTCAATCATAGCGCTTCATATATTTTCCGAAGTATCACATTTATCGATTACGGATCGAACGGACACAATGTCGCGCATCGACCGATGCAACAAAGTCACTTCGTATGCTGTCCGAAAAAGCGGCCGGCCTTTTAGGCGCGCGATATCGCGCTCCGAGCAGGTGTAACTGTACACCGGCTTGCGCGGTGCCGGATGTAGGAGCGAACGGTAGGACCTCGTCGTCGTCGCACCAGCTCGCTGATGCGATTCGTCTTCGACGTTTACACATGTCCCCCGCGCGATCGCGCCATACGCGCACACACTATCGCGCGCTATCACCCTATCACGCGGGCGACACGGTACAAGAGAGCCGGTGCATGCACAAAAGGCGCTGTCGACGCCGTGGTGGAGCGCGTATCTCGCAAGACTCTCACTCTCGGCGGTGTTCGCGCGAGCGTGAACGCACACACGCGCACGCGTGTACGAACGCGAGGCGCGCACCGTCCTCGCGTGCAGCAAGTCCGTTGAGATTCTCAACGGTCTGTGGAGTGCCTGTATGAAGTTAGCCCCCCACTTTTCGAATTTAATTTTGACAGTTGTGCTGATTTGTGCTAGGTTTGTGCTACATTGTGCTCGAATTATAAATTTTTAATACGAAAAATGAGCAAGAAAAATGGAAAAAACCGTTTTGTGGTAGCCCCCCACTTTTCGATTTTTGAAATTTTTTTTATTGTGTTAGGTTGTGCTAAATTGTGCTAACACTGTGCTAAAGTAGTATCTTCGAAAAATAATCACGAAAGAAATAAAACGAAAAAAACGATTTTAGGCAAATAGAATAAAAGTAAGATTTATATTCGTATAAGTCAACCAAATGATATACAATTATATATCTGAGTTGTGCTAGCCTAGCACAAGTCAGCACAAGTTTCAGTTTCGCCAGCACAAGAATCTAAAGGGCACTTTACTCTTGACCGCGGCCTTTGGCGCTCGCAGTCTATGTCATTAATCACCACTTCTAGATTTTGCATCGACTCAAAATTGCATATCTGAGTTGTGCTAGCCTAGCATAACTCAGATATGCAATTCTGAGTCGATGCAAAGTCTAGAAATAGTAATTAATGGCATAGATTGCGAGCGCGAAGGGCCGCGGTCAAGAGTAAAGTGCTCTTTAGATTCTTGTGCTGACGAAACTGAAATTTGTGCTAGCCTAGCACAACTCAGATATGCAATTCTGAGTCGATGCAAAGTCTAGAAATAGTAATTAATGGCATAGATTGCGAGCGCGAAGGGCCGCGGTCAAGAGTAAAGTGCTCTTTAGATTCTTGTGCTGACGAAACTGAAATTTGTGCTAGCCTAGCACAACTCAGATATGCAATTCTGAGTCAATATAAAGTCTAGAAGTGGTGATTAATGACAGACTGCGAGCGCGAAGGGCCACGTTCAAGAGTAAAGTGCCCTTTAGATTCTTGTGCTGGCGAAACTGAAACTTGTGCTGACTTGTGTTAGGCTAGCACAACTCAGATATATAATTGTATATCGTTTGGTTGACTTATACGAGTGTAAATCTTACTTTTATTCTATTTGCCTAAAATCGTTTTTTTTCGTTTTATTTCTTTCGTGATTATTTTTCGAAGATACTACTTTAGCACAATGTTAACACAACTTAGCACAACGTAACACAATAAAAAAATTTCGAAAATCGAAAAGTGGGGTGCTACCAAAAAAACGGTTTTTTACATTTTTCTTGCTCATTTTTTGTATTAAAAATTTATAATTCGAGCACAATGTAGCACAAACATAGCACAAATTAGCACAACTGTCAAAATTATTAAATCTGAAAAGTGGGGGGCTAACTTCATACAGGTCTGTGGAGTCCTTTCTTATTTATAGTGATTAGACGACGGCACCTATCCGGACAGACTTTTCTGATTATCACACGGAAACAAAGGATTGGTTGAATTAACCAAATATCTGGTTGAATATGAGCGATCCAGAAATTCCGATTGAAGTAACCTGAATTCTGTTTAAGTTAACAAGATTTTTGGTTGACTTAAACAGAATTCGGGTTACTTCAATCGGAATTTCTGGATCGTTCATATTTGACCAGATATTTGGTTCAATTCAACCAAACTTTTTTTTCTGTGCACGACGTGAGACTATTGAAAGAGTGCGGCCAAATGCTTATAGACTAGTCGCCCACTTTATTCAGAAAATAGTTTTCAAACCAGATTGATCTTATTTTATATTTTTGACGCGCTGATTATGCAAGTCCCAAAGCGGACCGATGTACTATTCCCGAGAAAATGACTCATTTAAAATTGCACCCTTACTAGATGGCGTCACTTATTTTCATAGGTAAGAAATGAAAGATTGCAACGACAAAATCATCTTCAGTGAGCCCGAGTCGAAATTTTGACCCTATGTTGAACCTTGAACTCTACACCGCAGTAGGAGCTAAGATAGCAAAGTAGGTTTAATTCTAATGATATAATTTACTCCTACTTTGACCCTGATGATGTCTGAAATTTCTGCTTTCGCTTTCTTTAGCATCAAAGTAGATTGTATAATAGTAGGATCAGTTGCGAACCTCTATTGAAGCTTTAGCTACATAGAATATATGTATTTTATAGAATTCAAGGTTCAACATAGGGTCAAAATTTCGACTCGGAAATGAGTGTCAATATCGTCAAAATAGATTTCATCTAGATTGTAGATTATCTAAGTAAGCTCAAACTATTTTTAAGAGCGTCAAAGTAGCGTCAAAATTTTGACAAGATAGAATTAAAGGTTCAAAAGAGAAGTATATTAATGAGTGTCAATATGGTTAAAGCAGGTTTTACCTAGGCTATAAATTGTCTAAGTAGGCGCAAACTATCCTTAAGAGCGTCAAAGTAGTATCAAAATTTGGAGTCAGGAGTCGCAGCAACAGTTTCAGGTGTTGTTTCTGGAAAAAGGATAACTGAATTGAATTTTAAAGGCTTCTGAGAGATTCTACTGGACTTTCAGACAGTTGGCACGGTCAAATTGGATCAGTTGGTTCGTGATTACACTTCGAAATCACCGGTTAAATGCGAAATAAATTGCAATCAATTTATCAAGAAATAAATTGCATTACAAATTAACATTTTTATTTAAAATAAGTGATGTTATCTAGTGAGATACTATTTTAATTGGATCATTTTCTCTGGAACGATACGTCAGTTTATCTTGGGACTACTATATTCGTAATCAGTGCGCCAAAAACTACAAAATAAGACCAATTTAAGTTCAAAATATTTTCTGGATAAAATAGACCGAACTTACTTGCGCACTTTCATAACTTTTTTAACTTATATTTATGAAGCCAATTTTATAGTGAATTTATCACTGAATTTACATTGTATAATAATATAAATCTCTTGTTATATTAACACAGCAACCATTTTCTAAAAGTTACACTCAACTTTTACATCTTACAAGACATTGTTCTGAACAAATTTCGTATTTTTCATTTTCTGTGTGATAAATATGAGTTCCATATGAACCATTCATAAAGAACACAATCTTTATAAATACCTTTATAAATAAGTTTATACCAATCGGTATAAACTTATTTTAAATTTGCATACACCTGTCTACCTGGGTATATCTATCGTTGGACGAATCTGACTTTGATCTCTCTTCGAGCGAGACCCCCTTCGTAGGAAACTCCTTGAGCGTTCGTTCATCAGCGTGGAACGACGATTTCGCGTGTGTCGCCGAAAGCATCGCAAACGGCTTGTGTAATTCCGATTGTTGTATTATCTCGTCTCTCGCGTAACGCCGGCCATCCGATTGCCGAGAGCGCGCGCTCTTTTCCTCCATCGCCCTAGTCCATTAACGTCCGACACTGTACAGTCCAACGCGTGCATCGGCGTCGTCTGCATTGCCGTTGCGCTCGCACCATCGTCGTCGTCGTCGTCGTCGACGGCGGCGGCGGTGGCGGCGGCGGTGCGGGCAGCGAGGAGGAGGTAGTACGACCGTAGAGTAGAGACAGAGAAGGAGAGAACGAGTGACAGGGAAAGGGAGAGAAGGAGAGTGCAGAAGCAGGAGGAATCTATAGGTGGGAGAAAAGGAGGGAAGGAGGACAGAAGGAAAGGACGAGAGGCAGGAAGAGACAGAACAAGATATGAAGTGTCGGTGGAGATGAGGGACGAAGAGGAAGAGGAAAAGGAGGAGAAGGTAGTGGTGGAGGTACTACTCGATGAGAGTGAGAGAGAAGGAGAGAGTATGGGCACGAGAGAGCGATATATCGCGAGAGAAAGAGAAAGAGGGACAGCGCGGATCGACGGTGCCCAGATAAAGCGAGAGGGAGTGATCCGGGAGATCGTTGAACCCGACCAGTGAGCGCAGTCTGTGCTCAATGCTCGGCTGCGTGAATGTGCGAGCGCGTGAGAGTGCACATCGGTGCATCGGTGTGCGCCGCGATGCGGTATCGCGACCGAGAAGGTGCATGGTAGGGAAGAGCGGGTAGGAGCAGCAGCAGCAGCAGCAGCAACAACAAGAGGAGGAGGAGGAGAAGGAGGTTCGACGGGGCGAGGGGGGAAAGGGAGGATTGAGAGAGGGAGAGTTGACGGTGTGGTGAGGGAAGCGTAAGGCCAGGCCAGTCAGTAACGATGTCATTAGTTTAGTCAGTCAGCGAGTCAACAACTACGGTCTTTCGCAGGCGTTTCAAGTGGGTCCTGCGGGCCTCTCTCCCCCCTGTCCCCTCTCGCCGCCTTTGCCCTGCTCTGCTACTCTGACCGCGCTGCCTCCCTTCCTCCGGGCTTTTTACGGACCCTTTGCGCGCGCGGACCGCGTCAGGGCCTTTGGATGTCGCGATTGACTGACCCCGTGCACGCCGGCGAACGGACAGGCGTTACCCGAGCGATGACGAGCGGTCGAGCGATCGTTCTTCGGTCGTGATTCGTCTCGTCGTCTGGCTCTTATTTTATATATATATATATATATAATATTTATATATATATATATTTATATATATATATATTTATATATATATATATATATTTATATATATATAAATATATATATATATATAT
>NW_022639470.1:1407755-1412876 GCF_010583005.1 Odontomachus brunneus
ATTCTTACGTGTTTCTTCACTGTGTAGTTTGCGAGTTTCAGTCATTTTTTCAGAGAGGTGATGTGAACCCTTCCTTCAATGTGAACTCATGAAAAGTGAACATTTCCAAATGTTTTCAAGTTAATATTTTTAAATTAATTGAAAGAATCTTATCCATTTTGAGCTCTTTGCAGTTAGTAACAAAACGCATACTGATAGATGACTCAGTCGAGTCTGTGACAACAGATAGGTGTTTTAAAATGATATTTTATGTTATTCCGGGTAGAAATTCAAAACACAGAGATTGAAAAGAGCCTGGATAGTTTTTGCCTACCTCTATTAAGGCCCTATTAAAAAAAGTTACTTAGGCCTTATACGGAGATGTAACGTTCTTACAAATTTGCGCCTAGACTTGTAAATCTGACTAGGCCTTATCTTGGTGTGCCTAACTAGACTCTGACTGACATGATAAATTAATGTATTTAAGGTATCTTGATATATTTAAGTATAATAAATTAAGTTCTTTTTTAGTATGTTTATTACAATCTTTTTTATAACTTTTATTGTAATTTTTATTGCAATATTACAATTTTTTATTTCATATAAAATTATTATTATTATCAATACTCAACATATTTTTTCACCTTTTTTGGCTAATTTATCCATGTAGTCACAAAAATTTGTAACATTAAAATTTATACTTTATAATTATCAATCATTAACTATTAATAAATGTTTCTTCAACCGTTTTAGGAGTTGGCTCACTTGCCCCTGCTCGAGTCTTATTAGCGACAAACTTCCTTTATGGCATCACGTCAGCATCGATTTATGACCTATTCGCGAAATTTTTTTTAGGATTTGCTTATTTTGACTGGGCCCTACGAGGGTATGCCTATTTTGGGGTATCCACGTCAGCATCAATTCATGGTCTATTCATGAAATTCTATTCAGAATTTGCCTATCTTGACCAAATCTGGGTCCTATGAAGGCATGTCTATTTTAGGACATCTCCCTGGGTTAGGATCACTACATACTTAAGGTCTGCTCTGATTAATTCCTACCAGAGCTAACAGAACTTTACCACTGTCATCGGGGAAGTGCTTTGGGCGCCGAGAAATCGAATAAAAAATGTCATTTACCATATTTTTCTATTGTTTCAGAGTGTATCTTAGAGCTAGGTAGAGTACTGTGTGTAAGAAACATTTTGATTCTCTGACAATGATCTTTCATTTTAGTTCCGCTATATAAACTGCGAACGCATATAAAAATGGTTCTTTTTCTCTTTTCCACGAGTTGTTGCTGATAAAACTCAGACAGGAGTAAGTTAACCAACGTTTAAAATAGTGTTCAGTGAAGAAACAATTATCTACTAATAGTTAATGATTGATAATTGTAAAGTAAGTATGAATTTAAATATAAAAAATTTTTTTGTGACTTTGCATGGATAAATTAGCTAAGAAAAGTGAAAAAACTAGAAGAAAAGGTTCATGATCGGCCTCCAGGAATATGGAAACAGTCGTTTCATCAGCCCTTTCATGTACGTGTCAAAATAATTACGTGCTGTAATCGAGCCGCTCGTAAGAGCTGCCTGCACCTTTGTCGCTGCAGAGCGGTTACGTTAACCGTCAATTAAAGCCGCGTCGTTTGTGGTTAACCCCGCTGCGCAATTTCTTAATAATCGCACGCGTTTCCGCGGAGAGCGTGTACGCGCCCGCGCGCTGTCGTAATAAAGGAGTTTATAGATCGTGTTTCCTCGCTCCGTCGCTCAACGACACGTCGCGTAAATCGTGAAAACGCGTAGGAAACTCACCGCCGACGGTAACGTCCGTCAGCTGTTGGTGAACTCGCTTTTTCACGTGGAAACGCGGAGAAACGCCCGCGAGACGAGCTCTCGACACTCCGCGTGGAAATCTCTCGGTGACGCGATCGATCCTCGCTCGGTTTCGAGTAACTTCGGCTTCTCTAACGAGTCGTCCCGAATCAAAATTTTGGCCCTATGTTAAACCTTGAATTCTACAACGCAGTAGGAGCTAAGTTAGCAAAGTTTAATTCTAATGATACGTTCTACTTTGACTTTGATGATGTCTGAAATTTCCCTTTTCACTTTCTTCAGCGTCAAAAGCGTGTTGAGTGGAGTAGTGAGGCTGAAAGTAGGAAAAAAAATTTCGACTCGAGTAGCTTAAATTGAGAGACTTAAATTGAGTAGCTTAAATTGAGAGGTTGATGTAGGTTTCAGAGTAATAAGGCTGAAAGCGGGATAAAAATTTCGACTTGAGGTAATAGCGATAATTGATACGCAATGCTACGCCTTCCTGCCGGTCTCGTGGCTGGTCGTTGCACGATGTCTTCGTGTGAAATGAGAAAATCCACTCGGTGCAATCATATAGACGATTTATCTGGTAGCGCCATCGCCGTCGCGGATACATCTGGCTCGCGTATTTGCGAGAAGTCGCTGAGAAAGAAAAAAAGAGGGAGGGAGGGAGAGTCGGTTCTTTTTTTAATTTCCTCTCTTCTTTTTCGCCTCGGTGTGCGAACGCAAGAACGTCAAGAACGCAGCTCCCATTAATATACACATACACGCACGTGGGGCGTAATTTTGTAAGGCGCACAAGACATTTGGTTGACCCGTTTTCTATTTGCGTTCTGAACTGCATTCAAATTTCGTTATAACGGACAGACAGCGCCAAATCCTCATTACAACGAAATTCGGATTCGCAGCCAATGCGAGCGCGCGTATCGACGTACGCACGGCGGACTGCCGTGGAGTCAGGTTCTCTTTTCTTCCTTTCTTTTTTCTCTTTTTTACTGTCTGTACAATTAGGAGTAAATTTATCGAGTGGATAAACGCGTCGAGGACACGTATCCGAGTGATGCGTTGCGAATGAAATTTTAACGGATCGCCGGCCCGAGTACCGTTCTTCGCGTCTCTTATCTCGACCAGATAGACAAACGTCTCGACAACGAGAAAAAGAGGAACAGAGATGGATAGATAGAGAGAGAGGGGGAGAGAGGGAGAGAGAGAGAGATTCCATCAGAGAACACTTATATCTTCCGTCGACCGGTCGATTACAATCGTTTCGAAAATTGCGTAACGAAGCGTGTAATGTATGCGACGCTATCCTCCTTCTCCCTCTCGAGCAGCACTCGCGTAAGTGCGAATTCGTGTTCCGACAAGAGAGAGAGAAAGAGAGAGCGCTCGTTAGCTAGAGACGTCACACGTCGCTCTCGTCTCCGCGGATTACGTAGCCGAGGAAGCCGCTCGTTGAAAGTTTCCTAACGACGACGCGCGTTTTCGCGACAGCGTAAAAATAATAATGATAATAATAATAAGCCGTCGCGGGAGGACGCCGCGACGTCGCGTTGTGCAATGTCACAACTGCGACGCGCTGCACCGCGTGCACCCGTCTTTACACCACCATCATCGACATCACCTCCACTTCCACCTCCATCACCGTCGTCGTCGTCGTCGTCGTCGTCGTCGTCGTCGTCGTCGTCGTCGTCGTCGCTGCTAGACGACGAGAGAACACACGCTCGCCACGGGTGGCATCGCCTACGTGTGTGTGTTTTATACGCGGGTCAATGACTCGGTCCAGTGCATAGAGTTTGCGCACGCGCCGGTACGTCTGTGTGCATAAGTGCGACAGCGCGCTGTGCTCGCGGTACGCACACATTTGTCCTTTGCGGATACGTGTGTGTGTGTGTGTGTGTATGCGTGCACGTGTGCACGGCGTATTAGATATGTTAATATATCGTGGGCTCTGACTCAATAGCGCGGCCAATATTCCGTCGCGGCGTCAATCCGACGTCGAGTACATTGCATTTTTGCGGACGCCGGCCCGTCGGCGGAGGCGACTCCTCCTCTTCCGCGCGGCGCAGCAGCCGCGTAGAAAATTTCTTGGGACTTAATTGTTATTCAGTCCGATTGCCCAAAATAATTACGAGATTTGTGGTACGTAAAGTTCCAAACACGCGATATTTTAAGCGGGAAATATAAAGTTCTCCTAATGTTTCTTCTGATCTTCATTTTTATATTGGAATTGAACGAAACCTATACTGACTTTTCAAACAATTTAATTTCATTATTCAGTAAAATACTGAAAGTGCTTTATTAATTAGCTTCATCCTTTCCGATCAATTTTTTTTCCTATCGGGATTTTTTTTTTAGAAAGTTTTGCGTGCTTGTTATACTCGAGCAACACCACTCGGCACAACTCGGCACAAAAAATGCGAGTTGTAAAAACTCACGTTGCAGAAACATTTATTTATTATTTTATGTTGAATGTTCAATATTTTGTATAAACTAAATGGCAGGAAATATCGAATTTCTCCCAACGGCGTAACGTGACACACACAAATTAGCATCTATCTACAAAAAAATAAATAAATTCATTTAGATAGTAATATATGGGGCTAATATTAATAAATTTTGTTTTCTTTTTATTTTTTCAAATGTTATTGAAGTTATAGATCTCGCGTTTGTGCGATTAATCCTTGCAATTAACCCTTTGAATCATAATGAGACGGTAGCCGCCCCTTTCATTTTTAGTGATTTTAACTAACTTAGACATAATTATCCGCAGATTATAGTATTACTATATTGCATACTTGGTTTTTAAATTACAAGCAAATACAAGTTAGAAAAAGGCAGACAAAAATCATTTCAGGACTAACTTTTAGGAACCGACATATCGAAATATTAGTCGCTTATTGAAGACAATTAATAGTATTTTACACATTTTTTTTCAAAATTTTTTCTAAGTTCTATTTTTTTACAATAAACTATTAAAATATTAGTAATATGTTTACCGCAAGTTTCTTGTCAAAGAAACACAAATATCTTTGTTTCATATCGAGGAAATGTTATTATTACTTCCAGATAAAATGCTAAAAGCGAGATTGGTAACTTTGAAAATTTATGATTGCCATATTGGACCTGTCATTTCGAATATTAACTTCTTCAATTCGTGATTAATGATCCCGAAATCCCTCATATATGCCAAATTTGAAGAAACTTAAGAGGATGCTGAAGTTGAAAACTTTATCGACAGAACACTGACATTTTTCTGCAAAGTTTACGCTGTTTTGATTACATAGAATTACAAATACTTTTACGCAATGAAAGTACGTGCAAAAATAAATAGG
>NW_022639470.1:1412886-1457700 GCF_010583005.1 Odontomachus brunneus
AAGAACGTTACACACACACACATATGTATATATATTATACACACACACTCACATGCTATCGTACATATCGAATAATTTTAGCCAATCGAGAACACGTCGAAGGTCTTGTATTCTTACGTGTTTCTTCACTGTGTAGTTTGCGAGTTTCAGTCATTTTTTCAGAGAGGTGATGTGAACCCTTCCTTCAATGTGAACTCATGAAAAGTGAACATTTCCAAATGTTTTCAAGTTAATATTTTTAAATTAATTGAAAGAATCTTATCCATTTTGAGCTCTTTGCAGTTAGTAACAAAACGCATACTGATAGATGACTCAGTCGAGTCTGTGACAACAGATAGGTGTTTTAAAATGATATTTTATGTTATTCCGGGTAGAAATTCAAAACACAGAGATTGAAAAGAGCCTGGATAGTTTTTGCCTACCTCTATTAAGGCCCTATTAAAAAAAGTTACTTAGGCCTTATACGGAGATGTAACGTTCTTACAAATTTGCGCCTAGACTTGTAAATCTGACTAGGCCTTATCTTGGTGTGCCTAACTAGACTCTGACTGACATGATAAATTAATGTATTTAAGGTATCTTGATATATTTAAGTATAATAAATTAAGTTCTTTTTTAGTATGTTTATTACAATCTTTTTTATAACTTTTATTGTAATTTTTATTGCAATATTACAATTTTTTATTTCATATAAAATTATTATTATTATCAATACTCAACATATTTTTTCACCTTTTTTGGCTAATTTATCCATGTAGTCACAAAAATTTGTAACATTAAAATTTATACTTTATAATTATCAATCATTAACTATTAATAAATGTTTCTTCAACCGTTTTAGGAGTTGGCTCACTTGCCCCTGCTCGAGTCTTATTAGCGACAAACTTCCTTTATGGCATCACGTCAGCATCGATTTATGACCTATTCGCGAAATTTTTTTTAGGATTTGCTTATTTTGACTGGGCCCTACGAGGGTATGCCTATTTTGGGGTATCCACGTCAGCATCAATTCATGGTCTATTCATGAAATTCTATTCAGAATTTGCCTATCTTGACCAAATCTGGGTCCTATGAAGGCATGTCTATTTTAGGACATCTCCCTGGGTTAGGATCACTACATACTTAAGGTCTGCTCTGATTAATTCCTACCAGAGCTAACAGAACTTTACCACTGTCATCGGGGAAGTGCTTTGGGCGCCGAGAAATCGAATAAAAAATGTCATTTACCATATTTTTCTATTGTTTCAGAGTGTATCTTAGAGCTAGGTAGAGTACTGTGTGTAAGAAACATTTTGATTCTCTGACAATGATCTTTCATTTTAGTTCCGCTATATAAACTGCGAACGCATATAAAAATGGTTCTTTTTCTCTTTTCCACGAGTTGTTGCTGATAAAACTCAGACAGGAGTAAGTTAACCAACGTTTAAAATAGTGTTCAGTGAAGAAACAATTATCTACTAATAGTTAATGATTGATAATTGTAAAGTAAGTATGAATTTAAATATAAAAAATTTTTTTGTGACTTTGCATGGATAAATTAGCTAAGAAAAGTGAAAAAACTAGAAGAAAAGGTTCATGATCGGCCTCCAGGAATATGGAAACAGTCGTTTCATCAGCCCTTTCATGTACGTGTCAAAATAATTACGTGCTGTAATCGAGCCGCTCGTAAGAGCTGCCTGCACCTTTGTCGCTGCAGAGCGGTTACGTTAACCGTCAATTAAAGCCGCGTCGTTTGTGGTTAACCCCGCTGCGCAATTTCTTAATAATCGCACGCGTTTCCGCGGAGAGCGTGTACGCGCCCGCGCGCTGTCGTAATAAAGGAGTTTATAGATCGTGTTTCCTCGCTCCGTCGCTCAACGACACGTCGCGTAAATCGTGAAAACGCGTAGGAAACTCACCGCCGACGGTAACGTCCGTCAGCTGTTGGTGAACTCGCTTTTTCACGTGGAAACGCGGAGAAACGCCCGCGAGACGAGCTCTCGACACTCCGCGTGGAAATCTCTCGGTGACGCGATCGATCCTCGCTCGGTTTCGAGTAACTTCGGCTTCTCTAACGAGTCGTCCCGAATCAAAATTTTGGCCCTATGTTAAACCTTGAATTCTACAACGCAGTAGGAGCTAAGTTAGCAAAGTTTAATTCTAATGATACGTTCTACTTTGACTTTGATGATGTCTGAAATTTCCCTTTTCACTTTCTTCAGCGTCAAAAGCGTGTTGAGTGGAGTAGTGAGGCTGAAAGTAGGAAAAAAAATTTCGACTCGAGTAGCTTAAATTGAGAGACTTAAATTGAGTAGCTTAAATTGAGAGGTTGATGTAGGTTTCAGAGTAATAAGGCTGAAAGCGGGATAAAAATTTCGACTTGAGGTAATAGCGATAATTGATACGCAATGCTACGCCTTCCTGCCGGTCTCGTGGCTGGTCGTTGCACGATGTCTTCGTGTGAAATGAGAAAATCCACTCGGTGCAATCATATAGACGATTTATCTGGTAGCGCCATCGCCGTCGCGGATACATCTGGCTCGCGTATTTGCGAGAAGTCGCTGAGAAAGAAAAAAAGAGGGAGGGAGGGAGAGTCGGTTCTTTTTTTAATTTCCTCTCTTCTTTTTCGCCTCGGTGTGCGAACGCAAGAACGTCAAGAACGCAGCTCCCATTAATATACACATACACGCACGTGGGGCGTAATTTTGTAAGGCGCACAAGACATTTGGTTGACCCGTTTTCTATTTGCGTTCTGAACTGCATTCAAATTTCGTTATAACGGACAGACAGCGCCAAATCCTCATTACAACGAAATTCGGATTCGCAGCCAATGCGAGCGCGCGTATCGACGTACGCACGGCGGACTGCCGTGGAGTCAGGTTCTCTTTTCTTCCTTTCTTTTTTCTCTTTTTTACTGTCTGTACAATTAGGAGTAAATTTATCGAGTGGATAAACGCGTCGAGGACACGTATCCGAGTGATGCGTTGCGAATGAAATTTTAACGGATCGCCGGCCCGAGTACCGTTCTTCGCGTCTCTTATCTCGACCAGATAGACAAACGTCTCGACAACGAGAAAAAGAGGAACAGAGATGGATAGATAGAGAGAGAGGGGGAGAGAGGGAGAGAGAGAGAGATTCCATCAGAGAACACTTATATCTTCCGTCGACCGGTCGATTACAATCGTTTCGAAAATTGCGTAACGAAGCGTGTAATGTATGCGACGCTATCCTCCTTCTCCCTCTCGAGCAGCACTCGCGTAAGTGCGAATTCGTGTTCCGACAAGAGAGAGAGAAAGAGAGAGCGCTCGTTAGCTAGAGACGTCACACGTCGCTCTCGTCTCCGCGGATTACGTAGCCGAGGAAGCCGCTCGTTGAAAGTTTCCTAACGACGACGCGCGTTTTCGCGACAGCGTAAAAATAATAATGATAATAATAATAAGCCGTCGCGGGAGGACGCCGCGACGTCGCGTTGTGCAATGTCACAACTGCGACGCGCTGCACCGCGTGCACCCGTCTTTACACCACCATCATCGACATCACCTCCACTTCCACCTCCATCACCGTCGTCGTCGTCGTCGTCGTCGTCGTCGTCGTCGTCGTCGTCGTCGTCGCTGCTAGACGACGAGAGAACACACGCTCGCCACGGGTGGCATCGCCTACGTGTGTGTGTTTTATACGCGGGTCAATGACTCGGTCCAGTGCATAGAGTTTGCGCACGCGCCGGTACGTCTGTGTGCATAAGTGCGACAGCGCGCTGTGCTCGCGGTACGCACACATTTGTCCTTTGCGGATACGTGTGTGTGTGTGTGTGTGTATGCGTGCACGTGTGCACGGCGTATTAGATATGTTAATATATCGTGGGCTCTGACTCAATAGCGCGGCCAATATTCCGTCGCGGCGTCAATCCGACGTCGAGTACATTGCATTTTTGCGGACGCCGGCCCGTCGGCGGAGGCGACTCCTCCTCTTCCGCGCGGCGCAGCAGCCGCGTAGAAAATTTCTTGGGACTTAATTGTTATTCAGTCCGATTGCCCAAAATAATTACGAGATTTGTGGTACGTAAAGTTCCAAACACGCGATATTTTAAGCGGGAAATATAAAGTTCTCCTAATGTTTCTTCTGATCTTCATTTTTATATTGGAATTGAACGAAACCTATACTGACTTTTCAAACAATTTAATTTCATTATTCAGTAAAATACTGAAAGTGCTTTATTAATTAGCTTCATCCTTTCCGATCAATTTTTTTTCCTATCGGGATTTTTTTTTTAGAAAGTTTTGCGTGCTTGTTATACTCGAGCAACACCACTCGGCACAACTCGGCACAAAAAATGCGAGTTGTAAAAACTCACGTTGCAGAAACATTTATTTATTATTTTATGTTGAATGTTCAATATTTTGTATAAACTAAATGGCAGGAAATATCGAATTTCTCCCAACGGCGTAACGTGACACACACAAATTAGCATCTATCTACAAAAAAATAAATAAATTCATTTAGATAGTAATATATGGGGCTAATATTAATAAATTTTGTTTTCTTTTTATTTTTTCAAATGTTATTGAAGTTATAGATCTCGCGTTTGTGCGATTAATCCTTGCAATTAACCCTTTGAATCATAATGAGACGGTAGCCGCCCCTTTCATTTTTAGTGATTTTAACTAACTTAGACATAATTATCCGCAGATTATAGTATTACTATATTGCATACTTGGTTTTTAAATTACAAGCAAATACAAGTTAGAAAAAGGCAGACAAAAATCATTTCAGGACTAACTTTTAGGAACCGACATATCGAAATATTAGTCGCTTATTGAAGACAATTAATAGTATTTTACACATTTTTTTTCAAAATTTTTTCTAAGTTCTATTTTTTTACAATAAACTATTAAAATATTAGTAATATGTTTACCGCAAGTTTCTTGTCAAAGAAACACAAATATCTTTGTTTCATATCGAGGAAATGTTATTATTACTTCCAGATAAAATGCTAAAAGCGAGATTGGTAACTTTGAAAATTTATGATTGCCATATTGGACCTGTCATTTCGAATATTAACTTCTTCAATTCGTGATTAATGATCCCGAAATCCCTCATATATGCCAAATTTGAAGAAACTTAAGAGGATGCTGAAGTTGAAAACTTTATCGACAGAACACTGACATTTTTCTGCAAAGTTTACGCTGTTTTGATTACATAGAATTACAAATACTTTTACGCAATGAAAGTACGTGCAAAAATAAATAGGAGTATTGCTCGATATATGACGAAAACGAACAAAAAATTTTTAATGTAAAATCTCAAGCTGTCAGCGTAATGTTTGCCTAATCCAAAAGTTCCGCACTTGTATATACCGAAAGTGAAAGACGCTCCAAACAGAAAAATTTTGAAGAACATTGCTCTACCTTCGCATCTGCATTTGGAAGCTTAAAAATATCGAAAAAGTTTGCTTAGAAAAATTTCTACACTTATATGATTAGGTTTTCCGTTGAATATGATAAAACAAAGCAACATACATTCATACAAGTTCTGTATATACAAGAAATACGAAAAGGAATTGTGTTAATGACGATCGTCTCTGCATTATCGACATTGTTCGAGTTCGTCATCAACTCCAGCATCCCCTTAACCGAGAAATAAAATATATGGTTCAAAGGGTTAATGAAGATACACAATTCGAAAAGGCTAACTTCACACAGATATAAGAATGGGATTCCCAATTGATATCGTAGCGGTGTTGTAGCTCAATTTCGCATCAGGTCAAAGCACTCTAATCGGCATCTGTGCTGTATCTGAGAAAGTCTTGAAAAATTTCATGATGCAAGGAACCGCGGAATCCCGAGGGGGGAGACGGACGGCAACAACCGGCCGTCGTCCACGCGCTGTATATTTGTTTCACGAGGCTTGCGTTAGACCACGATTAGAGACGCGTAATTTTAGAGCTCTTGTTTTAGAATCGTATCGACCGTTATTTTCGTGTCGCAGGGGACAGAGGGGGTGGCAGGCGGGGGAAAAGAGTCAGGGTGGCAGAAGGAACGAAAATCGGATACAAGTCAATTTCTCTTCTTATTTTCTCCGCACGAGATCCAGAATATCGTCCGTGTATTTGTTTATCGGGCTTGGCTTGACGCGTGTCGTAACGTTTAACACGAAACGTGTCGCGCGCCCGCGAGCGAAGTTTTCGCGTACTCCGTATGTATGTACTTGTCGTCATTTCGACGCGTCGCGCACAGAAAAGAAAATATTGTCAAACGGGCGTGTCCGGGACGAAAGTTCGCTTCGACACGCGACTCTCCTACGTAAATTGAACCACTCAGCGTTGAAAACTAAAGTATCGTTGTTAACGATCGATGCCGGCAGTCGTGGCTCTGGAGAGGAAGCGAGAGAGGCCGAGGGACAGAGGAAGAAGGAGAGGAAAGGGAGAGAAGGCAGCTTTCTAAAGAAACGTGATATTTCCTTCTCTCCGCGCTCGCTTCTTAAATTCACCTTCCAATTTGTTACTTCTCACGAGCGCAGGAACACCCTACTGTCGCGTGTATGTCCCGTAGAATCGACGTGTAACGACGAGCGAGGAGGAGCGCGTGCCCCGAAAGCAAGAATCTATCGCCGTCGTTTGTCCCGCTTTCCGTCTCGCTCCCGTCGCGGCGACAGCGATGCGCGATCGCCATTAGAATCTATATACGATGTGTCTGTCGCGGTGAGCCCGCGTCTAATGCACGCCTCTTGTATCACGGCTCATTAACACTCATTAACAATTAATTGGTTTAGTGGTACACACCTAATGCAAGCGGCGGCGGTGGCGGTTGGAAGCCAGTGCGCGAGATTAGTTGCGAATTTCCTCTCGGCTATTGTTCACAGCTAGAACGCTCTTATTGCAGGATCTCCAAGCAATGACATCGAATCACTTCTCGCTGAAGAGAGCGAGCGTTGAAGTCCCTCGTTAATCGTGTCCTCGTTAACCGTGTTATTCGAGAAATTAATTAACTTCACGCTGTGACGACCGCACTTGCATTGTACAGAGTCTTGCCTGTAAATGTTCAAACTTCCTTGTGTTACCAATTTAAATTATTATCGTAATTTTAATGTAAAGTTAACATATAATTGATATGTTATTATTTTTGCATTTTACTTGTTATATTAATATCAACTTTGCATAACTTAACGATTTTTGTGTTACTTAGAAAAAAATGAAATATTATCTTATTTCAACACGATTATTTAAAAAAATCAACATTTTTTACAGTCATTTTGATATTAAACACAAAAACTAAAACACAACTAAAACAAAAATTAAAGTACATAGTAGATTTTTGTATATCACTTAGAAATAAAATATTATTTTAAGTTATTTCAAAAATTATTTTTATTTAAAAAATGTTAAATAATATTTAAAAATAATATTTGTTTAAAAAATAATATTAAAAAAATTTAACATTTTTTATAATCAATTTTATATTAACAAAAATTAAAGTATATAAGATATATGTTAATTTAATACATGTTTATGTCATTTCAAAACGTGATTCAACATATATAAATATTCAAGTAACAATTTGTAATGTTAAAATTACATATTTTATATGCTTTTATATAATATAGATTAACATATTATGGATAATATAGATTAACATATTATAGATTACATATTAATTTTACTGAAACATATTATGGATATTAATTTTACTGAATTGTTCTCATCATCTTACGATATATGAAACATATCTACAGTCAAAGTAAAAGTGATAATAAGTAAGGTAGGCAACCCAAGAACTAGACTTCCCGATCCTATCCGCGGCAAGTTTTCAAAATACATAAAAATTTAATTAATTAAATGCCACATAATTAAGAATATTTTAGGTAAATTCGTAGGCAACACTTTTCTTAAAAACAATGCAATAAAAAATGATAATTAAAATATTTTTGTGGAAGTAATATTTTTTATGTTACCTTTGACATTCTAAGTATATCAGTTTTATATAAAACTTGCTTCAAAATAGAATTAGATAAAAATCATCACGCTCAATATGTAGTTACAGCTGTTATTAGCAGATTCTTTCTTACTGGATGTTTATCTTCAGTTTTTTTTACAAATCTTTGTTAAATTATTTGTCGATAATAATTGGCTATAATTATAATATTATGAAATCTATAGTATAAATATAGATTTATGGATTTATATATAAAGAGTATATAATACATAAGAATTGACTGTCAACACTTTGACGGCCGCTGTTACGTACAAGTAATACTAAGAAACTTCTTATTATTAATAACACCGTTATTAAATATTTCTTGATAAGAAATCTTCGATAAGCGACTATGCGAATGAAATTATGCATACCTAACAGCGTTAAGTTGTTAACGCTGTCAGGTTAACTGTTAAATGATTAAGATAATGCCGTTAAACCGTTAAGATACCCGACAGACTGGGTCAATTTCGGAATAAAAAGACAGAGTATTCGATGAATATAATAATAAAGGACCAATTATAGATCTAATTATGATATACTGCGCGCGCACACACAGGTACAAATTATTTTATTACCTAATCGTTTCGACCACACAGGAAAATATTATTCTACTACTAACAAAAGCGATTATTCAGTTTGCTTTCCTCCGTCTTTTCAACGAAGAATATTTTTTAGGTAATTGTCTTAAAATATACTTATCACAAATTTTAGAAAAGCGCATTATTACTCAAAAGAAGAAATTATTCTCTTTACAAGAATATTATAAAGCTTTATCCAAGAAAAAAGTTGGTTCGAGCAAACCGAGTTTTTGTATTTAATATTTTTATTTTAATATTCTCGATTGAAATATTGAATTTGTTGGGACGCAGAATGTACTTAGAATAAATTTAGTGCTTGTGATGATGAATTTATGCTGGATTTGCGGATATATAAACTATCAAAATACTTGAAACAAGTAACGTTTATTTGAATAGAGTACGCAGCTTTCTGCGTGTATTGTGGTCATCCTCAACCGAAAGTCTCGATAAGTTTTTCACATCACAGCACTTAATAAACTTCCAACAAGCTATCCTCGTGACGCAAAAACGCGAGATTTTTGTTCCACTCGAGACGAAAGAAATACCGGACGGTCGCGTGTGTGATTTTTTCCAGCAGATAGTAACTCCGATTACCAGAGAACGGCGCGCGCGTGCGCGCGTGTCTCATACCCCCGAAATACCTCGGATAGGTTAAATTCCAGAATGTGACGCGATCATAAGGATGTGGGTCGTCACACGCACGGAATTAATAAACCGTAAGCGCGTAATTGCCGTAAGGACATTCATCTCTCCTCGCGTCCCGGTGAGGGACGCTCGTGACATCGGGTTAAATTCATCCAATCTGAAAGGTACATGCGCCTGAGTATATTTTATTTTATATATATATATATATATATATATATATATATATACACACGCGTTCGGCGCCTAATGAATCTAATCGCGCTCGAATATACCGAGGTGGAAGGTGAGTGACCCCCGCGTGCGTCGCCGTCGCGGCGCACATTGGTGGTCGGTCTAACAGTCACAATGAAATTACTGTTAGACGCGCGAACTAGGTCGTCCTACCGCCGTCATTATGTAAAAATCCGGGCAAAAAGTGTCATCCGAGTGTTAATCCTCGCGCGCGCGCGCGCAGAAAGTCTCTCGATTTCTCGACGCAGACTTTTATTTTCACGCGCCGCGCTAATGCGCTCTAACGAAACGACCTATTTTCGACCGTCCTCTCTCCTCCCCTCTCTCCCCGCGACTATTTGAATTTTTGTTTCTCCGTCAACAAAGGAAAAAAGAAGAGCGAAAGAGAGAAAGAGAGAGAGAGAGAGAGAGATACGTCATCGGTGCGTATTCTTACTCGTGTCTAACGTCGAATGTTCCACGCGCGAAAAGAATTAATTTTGTTGAGTGGCGCATAAAAAACTTTGAGTTACACCGACGAGAGGACGTACTTTTACACGTTGACCGATAAAATATTAAGCGGGACAAGCGCTAAAGCGACTCCATTATTTAGTCTGTCCCCGCAACGACAATGACACGTCGCGGCAAATAAATAAATAAATAAATAAATGGAGGATCCGCCGCGAGCTCGTTATTACCGCGTGCGAGACACCGGCGCTCTCCGGCGTTTTAATGCGTTCTCGGGACTCTCCGAAATGAATAATGCGCCGCTGGGAGGGAATTTCGGGATTTCGCGTATAATGAGGAAACACAGTGGAAGTGCCGCGGCCCCGCGCCGCCGCGCTCACATTTATCATTTTGACAACAGTGCGCGCGCGAAGAGGGGAGGGTGGAAATTTTATCGGGGGATATCTTGCGTCTAACGACCGAACATTAGGAAAGGAAACTGACTACACGGGGCGAGAGTGCGCGAACACGAGCGAGCACGCGGGTGGGTCGTTGACCCCGCCGAAAATTTCGGGACACGATTTCTCTCCGCGGCGTCCATCCGTCACGATAAACTTCGCGCCGCGAAGTACCCGACGCGTGTGACGAATGATAATAATAAGCCGTAGGGACGCAAAAACAAGGACTTTCTCTCTCTTTCTTTCTCCCTCTTTCTCTCAAGTAAAACTCTCAAGTTGTAAATTAAGAAGATGAAAATGATTTGAACAAGTATATTTTTATGCTGGTTTTTGTCTTTTTTTTTTTAGGCATATTTTGATTCTTTCTCTCTTGGTCTCCCTGCACACACACTATTCTTTCATGCGAATTATAAACCATTCCCAGTAATATTAATATGCGAATTATAAGCCACTCCCAATAATTTGAGTTATTTGCTTTCATATTTATATTATATTTCTATGATTTATGTGCTTGAGAGGATAGTGTTTTAGAGCACACAATAAGTGAAGCTCTTTCTTTCTCTCTCTCTCCCCCCCGCCCCCTTTTTCTTTGTCTCTTTGCGATAATACTCCCTTCTGTTTCTTTCTTCCTTTCTTCCTCTCTCTCTCTCTCTCTCTGTTTTTCTTGTTCTCAAATTTTGAGAGCGGATGGATCACGAAATCTTGCAGTTTTTTAACAGCCGAAACTTTGCCAGCAACCGGCCGCCATAGGTTTTTTTAGCGCTGCGCATGACAATTCTTTTAATTGTTTAATTTTAATTTTCTTTAATATTTTAGCTCAGGTTTAATTTAATTTTTTGTAATGAATAAACGTCCCCTGTTTAGCAGGTTTTAATTGTTAATTAACTTATCTTCTAAAAGGAGTCGAGAGAAACTGTTCTCTCTCCATTTCTTAGAAAAAGAAATTGTATAATAAGAGGTAACGACCCTTTTTAATTCATTTACATAAATTTGTCGATCGAACATGGAGTGAAAGTCTCAATATGGTCATAAGCAACAAATGTCATAGTTTAAAAGCGAAATTACGTGGTTTTAAGTTAATTATGCGTGACTTGGAATTACAAAATAATTGCGAACATTTGTGCGCAATTCCAATTGTGGATCAGCGAATTATTTCACATTCCAGTAACAACCGATTATACGATATCCACTTTTACGTTAATATTGTTCATACACACATAATGCGGTCCATACATTGATATTATTTTAATTTATATAGCATAATAATGTACGTAGATCGCAATCTACTATACTACCAGTTTCATTAATCTAAAAAATCGGCAAAGCACAAATAATATTTTTTCCCCCAAATATTAATATTTGTGACTTCAAAATCTAATATGAATATGAAAGCAAATAGTATAAATTATTGGGAATGATCTATAACTCGCATATTAATTAGCATCAAAGAATAATATGTAGGGAGAGCAAGGATCAAAATATGTCAAGAAAAAAAAAAAAAAAAAACAAGAACTACAAAAATATGCTTGTTTAGTGAAAATCATTTTCATCTCCTTAATTAGTTAAGGAACCGGAAAATATGAGAGGAATTCTTTCGGTGCGTTTATTTTAATGCTTTTCTGATATGTTAATGAATTGTTTTTTTTTTTAACCGAGATTGGGACTTGCGTTCCGCTATCTTGTAACTTACAACTATAAACATTTCGATCGATTCGACAACGAGCGAGGGGAAGGAAGCCGTGCTCGACGAATTGACTCGTATTAACGATTGACCGGGGATAGACGCGATGTTTCCACAGAGCGCCGCGGACTGTCTGGCTCGTTCGAGTGTTAATACTAATTTCACTAAGTATCCGGCGACTAATGAAATAAACGTCAACCGCTTCGACTCGTCGCGGCGCGACGCCGCGGTCACTGACCCGTTATAGTTTAGACTGTAGCGGCGAGATATATCCTCTGGTTCAATAGTCACTAATGTTAGATAGCGCAGACGTACGTCGCGGAAAGGAGAGATAGCTGCGACGCGCGTCCACGTGTGTGTGTGTGTGTGTGTGTGTGTGTATGCGTACACGTATTCGCGCACGTGCATGTGCGAGTCGTCAATTTTTTGTAGGAACGTCCGATAAATTTCGCTTTGGAATTGACGAGCGAGCGAGCGTATGCGTGTGTGCGTCGAGAATATGAATAACAATGTGTGCATATCGTCGAGCGGCTCATAATATCACGCAAGATCTCATGAAGATATTGCCCGGCAGTTGTTTCGTATTTACTTAAAGTAGTTGGCCCGTGAACCTACTCTCTTCTCGGAATATTTTCAAATTTTTGCGACGTGTTAACGGAAACACGATCCCCGCGCATGCGCAATTACATTGAGAGAAGAATTTAGTAAATATTATCAAAATTTGGTTACTATTACTAAATGGTAGACGTAAATATAGCGGGCTAAAGCTATGGCAATACTTATTAATTAATTTAGTTCTGTAAAATAAATTACTTATTTGACAGAAGTAAAATTTATTTGCTTCCAGAATATATTTGGTAAATAAAACTTATTGAATAGTTGAGCAAAATAAGCGATTTTGTAATAGTTACAAAATTTTTGATAGGTGCAACCACAACTATCTGTAATAATAGATATTGAAACGATGTAATAGCTGCAAATGAACGAATTTTTCGTTGTGCTGCAACAAAACATACTTATACTTTTAACAAAATAGAACTCGTACCTACTGAACTTTTTATTACATGGGATATAACAATTTCATAACAATTATCAAATATCTGCTCATAACTGTAATATATTTCATATTAAATATTTAACATTAAGTAACTATTACTAAATTATTTAATTGATGTTACTGTGAATGCAATTACGTCATACTCCCGATCTATTAAATATTTGGTAATTATTATCATATTTAGTATTAGTTACTAAGGATTCAATGAATTTCTGTAACTAAATGCAGTTTGTTATAGTTACCAGTCTTTTCTCTCAGTGTACATTTCGACGAATTGGTGTAGAAAATACGCAATTTCTGATAACAGTTGACGTATGTGACAGCTAAACTGTCATTATTCTAGTTTATTAATATGCATGTGCCGGTGCACACGATACTTTTACGCCAATGCCTAATGCAGACAGTGTCAGTACTACTCAAAAGTATTATACGTTAAAGCACGAGAAACGATTCTTCTTTTTTATGGCTTACCAAATATTTCGTAAGTTCAATTGATATTCTTCTGCGATAATCTCAAAGTTGTGTCTGTATATTAGAAACATTTACCACAAATTTGTCACGTTGTATTGGTCGTCAGCTTCTTCGCGGTAATGTCGGGGAACAAATGCCTTAATAAAAGGACTGTCAAGTAATCAATTTCTCGCGCGCGCGCGCACTAATATCGCTCTTGAACGATAACGTGTCACGTGTCGTTATCGAGTTTCCTAGATCGATGCGCACCGCGAGCGTTAATCGCCAGGGAATGGAAGAGAAGGGAAAGGGAGGAGGAAGAGGAGGAGGAGGAGAAGGAGAGGAGGAGGTAAGAGAGGGCAGGGTGGTTGGCGAAGTCGGCCAGCGTGGGCACCATTCGTGAGTCAAACGCTAACGCTATGAACCTACTGCGGCAGGTCAGTGGCCTCGTTGGAGGCCCGAAGGCCCATTCTCCCCCCTCCCCCTCCCGTCTAATAGTCACGCTAGGACTACTGTTAGTTACACAAATCCCCGTGGCGGGTCAAACGCGGGGCGATCCGGTTCTCTAGAACTTTCGCGTTCACGGCGCAAGGAGAAGAAGAAGGGGGAGGGGACCGGCTAACTACGACAAAGGGCTCTTACCCGTTACGAGACCTCCGGTCGGAACGGGTCTCTGGCCAGGAAAACGCGGGAATCTCTTATTATATTCATGAAGAAGTGTCGCCATTTGACTCATCGGGAATTCGCATAGTTTCGAAATCTTCGCCACTTCGACGGATCTGCCATTTCATTTTCGTTCCTTTCTCTCTCTTCATTTTCTTCTTCTCCTCCTCTCCTTCTTTCCCTTCCCCTCTCTTTCTCTCTCTCTCTCTCTCTCTCTCTCTCTCTCTCTCTCTCTCTCTCTCTCTCTTGTCTCGCGCGGAAGCTCTCGTCGAGTTATACGCAGCAGTTCTTTCTGAAGTTACGTAGCTAAAAATATGATGCTATCGATTTTAAGTTCGCAGCCGAGTCTGTTATAACCGGCCGAAGTCAATTCTCGAAGGCGTTCTTCTCTTTCCCTCCCCTTTTCTCGTGCGCTGTGAGTGCAGAATCGTCGCCCCTCTCTCCCCCCGAGGACTGATAAGGCTCTCAGATTCTTTTTTCAACGGCACGAGCCGCTCGGCCGGAGTTATGCCCTCGAAATTTATTGTGAATATCTCTCACACGCCGTTTAGTAAGATCCGACACTCCATCTCGTCCAGGAAATTTATCACGGAGACGCATCGAATACATGGCGCGTAGAGATTTACCCTGACCGAAACACATTCACTTTTTTATGCGCTTGAATAACATCGTACATCTATATTGGATGTATATTATCAAAAAGTCGACTTCAAATTTGTTGAACCACTTATCGTGAGTTGTAATCTTCTCTTCTTTGTTTTATTCTCTAACATGATTTCCACGCATAACTTTACGGGAGTTTATGAAAGTAATTTGGGATGAAACGATAGACTTTCATGTTTATCAAGACGTAAGGCAGTCGGTAATGGGAACTTTAAAATCTTTTTAACTATATTTATGACGCAAATATGCTGTGTTGAATTAAACATTAAATCATACAATAATGTAAATATTTTGTTGTAGAGCAAACCGGGACTATTTGGCTACCGGGATAAGTTGACAAAATCGATTATTTCTACTGTTCTTTATCAGATTTCAGAATCAAGTAAGCAGGAATTTCAAAGTCATCTTAAATATGTTTAAAAATTTTAATGCTTGTGTGTGTGTGTGTGCTTAATTTTGTAACTTAGAAAATACTAGAAATGATCAGTTTTGCCAACTTACCCCCGGTAACCAATTCTAGCCCCGGTCTCCCCTACTTATTGATGTAGCAACAAATGTATGAAAAGTTACGTTTAGATTTTCGTATTATATTTTACATGACGCATTATTTTAAGCAAATTTTAATCATCTTTTTTATAAGATAAATATGCCAAATCAACACTCATAGGAGATGTAACCTTTGCAAATTGAGAGAGAACATATATTTAAGAAATTTTAAATATTTATTTGATGAGTACCGCATAAAACAGCATATTTACTTGTATTAATATAAAATATTTTTCAACTAAGAAAATATACATTTTCTTAAAAGCTTAAGAAGACCTTAGTTTTTCACGAAAGCAATTATTTATTCTATTTAAATGACACAAATTTAGATTTGAGTAAACGTGTTGTTAGTACTCACCAAAAAAATTTACAAATTTTTAGATATTTTCCTTTTCAGTATGACAAAGTTGCTGTCAAATTTACGTACACCAATACGTCTGGAAAGCGCTTGGTATCAGGGTTAAAAATCTTCGCGTTGCGGGGAATAATTTGGGACGGAATATCCGAACGAGGGGAAAACAGCGCGTAAGCTGCGTAAAAAGCTGCGCGACTTGCGCGCACGAGCGCGGCCGAAACAGCGACATCGATCGAGGAGCTACTTTCACCAAGGAATGCCTTTCGACTTTATACTCGCCTTTATCCGCCTTCGCAAGCCGCCGTGCGAAGCAAGAAAGAGCGAAGGAGAGAGATATCGAGGTAACGAGAGAGACAGAGAGACAGACAAACAGAGAGAGAGAGAGAGAGAGAGAGAGAGAGAGAGAGAGAGAGAGAGAGAGAGGGAGGAAGAGGGAGGAAGAGAGAAAGAGAGAAAGACAGAAAGAGATAAGCGCGCGAAGTACGTCACGTCTCACTTCGTGTTTCCCCCATGTTGCACGACACGTCACGAGGACGGGCGTTTCGGCGGAACCTGTTGCTCCTTGCGTTTTCGCGGGCTCGCGATCGTCGAACGACGGTGTCCATTTTTCTCGACCGTAAACGACCGCGCCGAGCAGCCGCTAACAATAGTGCATTAACCGCTTGCCCCGATTACGGGGCTCTCTCGGCCACTTCGCGTCTCGCGAAAGAAGAAGGCGACGACGACGACGACGACGACGACGACGACGATGATGACTATAAATTCGATGCAACGCTCGGCCGATGACTCGCGAGCGTCGATTCGATTACGACCGAGCGACGAGATCTCCTGACGACCGGCGGCCCCTCGATCTCGCGAGGTGCGGACGAATGTGGAGCCGCAATCGGTCTCGAGTACCATATATATATATTCCGAGGGCGATGATTTACGACCAGTTTCGCCGATATCGATTAGCTCTAACTTCGGTTCGAGTGATTTTCCCGCCTCTCTTCCTCCCCCTTCTTTCTCCCTGCTTGTGGAATGCGAATTATAGGAGTAGCGAAGTCGCGGTTGACGCGTTGAATGCCGTGATGGTCACTCGTGATCGTTATTACGGACAGGTCTCGATGAACAGGTATATGTAAGTTTGACAGCAATTCTTTGCTAATCGATACATAAAAGCTGTATCCATTACAAGTTGTTATATGGCTTTTATACTTATCATATGGTGTGTGGTATAGTATGAATACGGCAATGATCATCAGAATTTACTCGAAACAATCCTAGATATGTGCACGTAATTTGACAACTTTGTTAGTTAATTTTTCAAGGTAAAGCATTGTAAAGCTGCTTTTGTCGATTGTCTCACCTCGTGATGATCGTGATAATCAGTATCAGAGTGTCAATATAGTTTCCCCCAGCTTACATAGCCAAGAAGGGAACTTGGTTTGCTATTATATTCCACACACATTCATCCATTCCTTATTTTTACCTATTTAGTCACTATATTCCTATAGTTATATTGCTTTTTTCTAATTGACTTTTTACAATACTGTCCTCGTTAAATATCTTTGTAATCTCTTTTCACAATCTTCTTAATTTTCACCTAACCTTTACACTACCTTCTCCTTGTCCATTATATTGCATTATACTCAACAGCTAACCATATCGCCCTCCCACACAATACTCCAAACTCTGTCCTTCCCTTCAGCTGTACATATTTATCTTTTTATCTTTCCTCTTCCTATCCTATTTCTTCATTGCTCCTCTTATTTCCTTTTCATCCTCTTTTTCCTATTTTCTTCTATATCTTATTAGTTTCATTATTCTACTCTACATTTTCTACTAACTTTATATAGTGATCCTCTGCCTTTTTCTTCATTTCCTACGTGTGTCTTCTTCAGTTCATATCATCAAGAAGGAGTTTACCATATCCCCCTTATAATCCTCCTCTTATTCTTTACACTTCAATCTTTCTAAAACATACGTAAAACATCTGTCCCATCAGTCTTCGTGTCCTTTCGTATATCTTTATTTCACTTCTTCATCCTATCCGATGACTTTTTTTCTTCATTTCTTATATCCTCTTCTTTCTCTATCCTTTGTGTATTTCTGTTTCTGCGATTATCATCTATTATACATTTCCTCTAGCGATAATTCTTTCTGCATTACCTACACTATTTTAATTATTACTTATGACGCCATAACCTTTATTACCTATGCATTTTTTCCGTCCTGAATCCTGCTCTCCTACCTAATGCCTCGTTTCACCTTCACTTATACACAATTTACGCAATCATTTCTACATAATTTCCCATATCTGAGACTCTATACTTAATTCAATACACTAAAATTATTCCAAACTTATGCACCATATTAATCAAGCATTCACACACTTGCACGCCATCTAACTATATCCATGACGTGATGATCGTGAAAGTCTATCTGAATAGATATATCTTCTTTTTTGCAAGTAACTGTATCCAGACTTGCGTGAAAGCGCATCTCTTGTACAACCATATCCTCCGTCGTATCCTTGGATTACCGACTTCGCCGTCAAGTGCGTCGCCATTGTCGTACCGGTTGTCCGTCAAGGTACGATTCCCTTATTAAGGTATATCCGACGAGGTCTCGCCGATTTCAATCAACGAGCCTTGCGCGCGACGCGAATGTACTTTTGGGACTTACTTTTCGACTGGTCCGTGTTAAGCCGCAAAGATTTAACTGGGAGTACAAGAGACCGTACAGTCGACACATGTTCCTCCGATATCGCTTAATAAACGGCGCTATGAAGCTACGACGAATAAACGAACAGCAATCGTTAGTTTCTCGTTAGTTTCTCGTTAATTTCTCGTTAGCATCTCCCGCGACTTCTGAATATGTAATAAATTGGACGTCAACGTGTGTTATCTAATTTGAGGACGCGTCTTTTTTTTATGGAAATATAGCCGGACACACAATTCATTTAATCAAATATTTTCATTTTCGTGGAAAACATTTATGTACACATAACGTTTTTCCACGGAACGATATTCGATTCGATTGATATATTGTTCACACATACATATATACACATATGAATAACAAACCGTTGTGTGTTACAAATAACGAGGTATCAATTTGATGGACATGCATTGTTCTGAAAAATCAAGATCGCGAAGTTTGGAAACACTGAGACAGTTTCCCTAAATAAAACAAAATTTTCCCGAAGTAATTGCAATTGTTTCAAAAAGGATCTATCGCTTTGAAAACAGTTTGCACAAATATATTTAATATACTGAGAGAAAAATATCTAAAAAATAAACAAATATTCTTTGGTGAAATATTCTTTGGTGAATACTAACAACATATTTACTTATATTAATATATATATATTTTTACATCAAGAAAAAAATTTCTTTAAATGAGAAAATATATATTTTCTTAAAACAGTAATTCTTCATGAAAACAATGGTTTATTTTATCAGGTTCTCAGATGCACAATAAAACATAAATGACAAACTTTTTTGACCAATGATTGTTTATTCTTTCTTCTTCCTTATATAAAAAAAACTTTTTATTTAAGTTAACATAATATTATTGGTTATAATTATGTGTTTAATTAATATAATTTAAAGATGTAAGTTAATATTATTACTACTCACTGAATAAATTTTTGTTATTTTGTAGATATTTTTTTCTCTTACAATATATTTACTGATTTAGGTGAATCTGAGTGTATTCAAATGAGTACATATGAATGCATTCATTCATATATTGTTGTAAGTATAATATAATATAAATATGAGACAATCCTAACATCTTGGTAAAATTGTATTGGATTGATCCATAAGTTTACGAACTTTTAAACAAAATGTATTTTATTTTTGTTAAAATCAATTTTAATCAATAATATATGTGCAATTCGGCAATCTTTTGTCATTTTTCACGTAATTTCCCTCTTGCAAAACTTGTTCTTTTTCGGCGAAAAATATTTCAAGCAATTTCTCACATCTTCTAAAGAAGCAAAGTTTATAGCTCCCCGTCAAAGACGTTCTGTAACAAGTGAAACAGATGATAATTGGAGGATGCAAGAAGTACAGTTGTCTTTGTTGCGGCTTAAGATAGAAAGCAGTAATAAGCTTTTTCGATACATTATACTTCTGTCAAAATTTTTAGAGTTTGGCTGGGATGTTCTACTTTACCCACTATATTCACCCGATATTGCATCTAGTGAATATAGTGGGTAAGGCAGAACATCCCAGCCAAACTCTAAACATTTTGACAGAAGTATAATGTATCGAAAAAGCTCATTACTGCTTTCTATTTTAAGCCACAACAAAGACAACTGTACTTATTTAAGGCTCTTTGTATCTCGTCGAATTTGTGACGTTAGAAACGAATGACATGCTGACGAAAGTTGCGTGCCATTTCTGAATAAAGATATATGGACGAAAGAACATTTGAGACTGCTTAAGCACCCTTGTAAAATTGTTGGAAAGATACCCCTTTTCCTTGATGGTCAATAAATAGTCGTATAATAAATGGTGAAATGAGACACGTGAGAAATGAATCTGTTTTGTCTGTATGATTTCATCATAATACGACTGTTTGTCAGGGAAAAGGGATAGTTTCCGGAAAACTTCATAAGTGTGCTCAAGCGATCACAAGTGTTCTTTGGTTCGTATTTATCTTTATTTAGAAATGGCACGCAACTTTCGTCAACGAATCATTCCTCGCTTCTGACGTCATAAATTCAAGGAGTCTTAAACTATCACTTTTGTCATTTTTCACGTAATTTCATAATTTCCCTCTTGCAAAACTTGTTCTTTTTCGGCGAAAAATATTTCAAGTAATTTCTCACATCTTCTAAAGAAGCAAAGTTTATAGCTCCCCGTCAAAGATGTTCTGTAACAAGTGAAACAATTGATAATTGGAGGGTGCAAGAAGTATAGTTGTCTTTGTTGCGTTGTAACTATCACTTACACTACATAATTGACTCTGATGTGTCAATTATGAAAGCATTTACATACACTGAGAAAAAAGCGGTTAAATTGACAAAATCGGCGATCACCAGTCTTCAAAGAAATATTAGATCTATTCAACAAAACACGTTAACAATAAGTTGCGTTGATTATCTCTTTGAATGCCGATGACTGTCGATTTTGTCGATTCAACCGCTTTTTTCTCAGTAGCCAAAACTGTATGAAACTATCCTCTGAATACCAACATGCGAATGTCAACTGGACAAAAATCCGCACGAACTTACGGACCAACTCAATATTGCAGGAGATCGTCTCGGTTTTCGGATTTCGATATCATGACTTTTCAGGAAGTTGTCCCACTTTTTGAATTGCAGGGACAATGCACGTTTTCAATCAGTTTCGTTCGGCGAAGGCAGAAGCGAGATTCTATCAATTTTTATGGTTCCTCGATAGAAAGTTACGTTCGCCGTAGATTCGTTCGGGATGCGATTGAATTCACGGCCGGCGCCGCCCTGCCCGATAATTCGATACAACGACGCTGGTAGCAACGACAGGTCCTCCGTAGTTTCGTCGTCGTCTCTTTCGCGCAGAAAGGATGAGAGAGGGAGGGAGAGAGGGAGGGAGAAAGAGAGTCCAATATTCGATATTTGGGGGTTTCTCGTCAATCGAGCGTGTTATACAACGGACTAGCCGGATGATTCGATCGAGTCATAAGCGCTTTTCTCGATTGCTCGCTTGCTCGGGAACGAGGAAAGACGCGCGATAAGGCGAGAAGCGGAGAAGGAGAGGCACGTGACCGGCAAGGGAAAGAGAGAGAGAGAGAAGCAGGCGCCTGCCGACGTCCGGATCGGTTCGAGAGAGTCCTTGACTTTTGGAATGCGGACCATTGGGGCTTGGGCACATCCAGGTAGTTCGGTGAGGAGGTTACAGTGCGAGTGTACCGCGTGCGCACGCACACGCGTACGTACACATACACACACACACACACACACGTCGTCGTCATGCGTGCGTCCGTACGTGCACGTAGACGCGACCCGCGTGTTCTCCTCGTCGTTGCGGACCGACAAACCGAGATATAAAAGGCTCTCTCGGGCTGCAATTACGGCATCTGTGCGTCTGCCTCAGTCTGCTTCGAGTCGAATTTCCGTTTAGCTCGCACCGGTACACGCGCGTCACCTCGAAATTCGGTTAATTCTAAGAAGGCGGTGTGAGTAACTTTTACTTATGCCGGAAGCTCTTTAAGGAGAATTCACACCTTAGCAGAAAACTGAAAGGCAGAAGCCAATCGGAACTTGGTAGAAAGGCAGAAACTATCGACTACCACCTGATCATCATTGGCTTCTGCCTTTCTGCTTTTTTTTTTTTTTTTTTGCCAAAATGTGAATTCTCCCTTAAGCTCTCTAGTAAGATAAAGTGTCCAGTAGCCGACAGTCTGCGCTTTCGAAATGTAACCTCTATCCCCAGATCCGCAACCTTGCCTTAAGCCGTAAGCAAATGACCAACCGCAGTCGATTATTCCAAGAATAATTCCAAGAATAATCGACTGTGGTTGGTCATTTGCTTGCGGCTTAACCTTTAAGCGAGTCGCCCGAACATTAGTGGGCGCGCACGATACTGAGGTGTCCCACTACGAAGTTATTATTTATTTGCCGTAAAATTGCGATGAAAAATTGTAAATATGCCCCACAGAAAGAAGCGAAATATATCTGTAATAAAATACGAGATTGTTGTATTTTACAGGAGGTTGCGTTTTTAAATTTATGTTAAGTAAACCGTGACTGAGAAGCTAAAAGAAGGAACGTTAGCTTCAAACTGTTTAAATAAGGACATATCAATATAAAAACATAAACAAAAATAACAGTAACGTAAACCTTTCAGGATACTTGGAAACGTACGGTACAGAGTACCGCAAAACGTGACTTACCGGATTGAGAGGTGATTGACGAGTGACCTCTTGATGGGAAAAATACGAAACATGCGCTATTTTGTAACAGACATGATAAATGAGAAATGCAAAATACAGGCCGCAATGGAAAAGCAGGGCGCGCTATATGCGACCTTCCTTGATAAAACCAGTGCTGCAAGGGTATGGAATGTCGTTGCGCGTTCGCTTAAGGGTTAAAGCAAGATTATGGATCCGAGGTAATAGTTTATTGCGACCAAAATCGCCAAGAGATTTGGAGACATACGGAGAAACATAAGCTTGAGGAAGATATGTCAGTAAGCTACTGACAGTCAATACTACTGATATGACCAGAGCGGTTTTGATTCGCACCTAGCCTGTTCTCTTCAGTTTTTTATGAGAAAAAACGTTAATTTTTTTGTATGGTTCATCTATACTAGCTGAGCAGTTGTTCAAATGAAAAATCTCGGCGATTTATCTCCTCGTGCTGCACCTGCGTGCAAAATGCAAAATGATTTATTAATATAGTATATTCACACTTATATACGTATAAATAATTGATCTATAACCTTCATCGCATGAACTATAAACCATACATTATTATGAAACATTATTAGCTGTAGAATGTGTTAACTCTTTGAGCTATATATTTTATTTCTCGGTGAAATTCCTTCAAATTTGGCATATTGAAATTTTCGGGGTCGCGTAAATTACAAATTTGAGTTAAAAAAGTTAAAATGGGTAATATGAATAACAAAAAACTTGTAATAAACATATCAATAATTAATAAAACAAATTACAATAAAACGGCTCTAGCAATTTAAATATATTAATAAGTGAGTATTCAGGACGATAAGAGCCAAACACGTAGATGTTAAACGTTACAAAGTCAAATGAAATAACTAATATAAATACAAATATAAATTTATTCTTGCGCAACGTTTCGACCATGGGATGTGGTCCTCTTTAGGCGACGTTCAAAATTAACGATTAACACATTACATTCCTTGTAGTTGTTATAGAAGTTAAAAAATGATATGAGTCATACTACCGACAGTTAAGTCAAAGAACCCGTCACATCAGTGTTCATAAGCTGTGACAAATAAAATTACGCAAAAAAATGATAAACTACCTCAATTAATAATCCAAACTAAAAATTCTTAAATCCCTTTCTTCAAAATAATTGTCCTAGACATGTGTAATGAGTAGTTCGCTTTCAACCGTTATTAACAAATTTGAAATTAACTTACCACAGATGTGGGAAAGGAGAGTTCCAACAACACAACAATCAAAGAGCATACACATCAATAATGACATTACAAACAATGCTCGACATTATAAACCTATTGGCCCACATTAGACATATCAAACTAAATGTGCAGAACTCAGCTGAGTCGTAAACAAGGAAAAAATCGATCACATCACCTTCTGTTCCGAATCCTATCCAAAAGAGGAAAGTAAATATTACTTAACGCCTCAATATCAGACTGAGAATTCAAACTGTTAGACTGATCTTTTATATGGATAATTTCAGAGATCAGGCGCTTATAATAATTTGGTTCAATGTCCAAAATTTGAACATTGTCCAAATCAAACTCATGATTGAACACCAACCTATGATCTGTGATCGGTGATGGCTGTCTTACCGCCCGAGAAATATGTGAACTATGTTCTTTTAATCGTGTACCCAATCTCCTCTTAGTCTGTCCAACGTAAGAAGCATCACAATCACCACAATTAATTTTGTATACTATTAATTTTGTATATTTGTATTTATATTAGTTATTTCATTTGACTTTGTAACGTTTAACATCTACGTGTTTGGCTCTTATCGTCCTGAATACTCACTTATTAAACATATCAATAGTTTATTATAAAAAATAAAGTTTACAGAATATTAAAAAAAAATGTAAAATTTTGTTCATTGTCCTTAATAAACTGTTAATGTTCTGATATGTGTCAATTCTTAATAGTTAGGCCTAAAATGATTTCTGTCTGAAAAAAGTGCTTTTTTAACTTTTATTTGTTTATAATAATTTAACAATTAGCATTTAAATTATTTTTTAATTTTTTTTAGTTTCTATGTTTATATGAGAAAGTATAGTAATAATACAGTCGACTATGTCTGCCGATAAGTTAGATAAGATCACTAAAAATGAAAGAAAAGATATGCTAGGAGAAGATATTTAACTTTAAAGGATTAAGTCGGAAATTAAGTATTTCATCAGGGCTGAAATAAAAAGGTAATTTGAGATTGTGCTAGATGATCTATTAAAAAAAAGAAGAACTTGTATGGATGGAACTTTGGACCCCGTCAATGTCGGATTGTTGTCGCAACGTGTCCGTGTGGACGATCGAATTAAGAATCCGGCGGCAATGTGCGTGAAAGGGGGGTATGTTGTGGGATATTAGCTTCTGACATCGTTTGATATGTTTAGGCTAAATATATCGTTCTCTAATGAGGATATGGGTGTCCGATAAGAATGTACACAGCTTTCTCCCGTTATCATCAGGCCGACGACTCAAGATAAGGGAGCGCATTGTGCGCTCGGATGTATCGATGAAAAGTGCACATCCGTTCCATGCATCGTTCCTTGAAAACGCGAATCTGACGATGCACGTGACGATCGCGGACTGCTCGCGGTTTCATTAGATACTCAAGTCACGAAGGTTATATGAAGAAAGAAAAGTGAGAGCGAAGGAAAAAAGACAAGCGCCAGCCTGAGGAATTATCTCCGCGCGTGTTCCACATTTCGCTCGTTGAGCTGTGAATAATATACGACACGCCAACGCACGATACGATTGATCATATTTCTCACCCTCGCTAATTAACATTTACAGGAAAAAAAAAGTAAGATATCTCATGAGATTTG
Organism: Odontomachus brunneus; assembly: GCF_010583005.1. Classification (NCBI taxonomy): domain Eukaryota; kingdom Metazoa; phylum Arthropoda; class Insecta; order Hymenoptera; family Formicidae; genus Odontomachus; species Odontomachus brunneus. The sequence goes on from NW_022639470.1 coordinate 1,438,308, forward strand.
CATAGCTCGATAAATCGCTGTGTGAAACGATCGATCGCAACGACGGGCGCAAGCGAACTGGGTGCGCGCGCGCGCGCGCGGGCTTCTGTGTTAACAATCGCGGGTGACATTGAAGTTTCTCGCGTGCTGCGGATTCAGAATCTACGTGCGCGGATTGTTACGTGAATGAAAGTGGCACTACTACTTACAATGAATCAGCTATTTTTGAGTCTAGTATGCAGAACAGGCCAATAAATATCATTCAAGGTTCAGCTTCTACTCTATATACGCGGAACGCGCGCTCGCAGCATCGTCGATCGCCGTGATTCTTGTTTCGTTCCACACAAACGCGATACCAAACACGTGCCAAACGTGATGTATCCCAAAACAGTCCCAGAATTTAATCTTTTCAAGGACACTGACATACGTCTACGTATATATGTACGTTTAGATATGTTAAATTTTTCTTTTCTCAATCCATTGTCGATATAAAAAAATATGTATAATAAAAATTATATATTTATAGGGTGACTGACAATTTATGATACACCTGTTGTGTGCAGGTAAAACTCGTCTAGCTGAACACAAAATTCCTGTACCATTTCGCAAACAACTGCGTAAAATTTTGAGTTATCAATTAAGAAAGATTAGTGAACGATCACACATGATAGAGTGATGACTGTATGTGTTTATATTGTACATTAAGTCAACTCGAACAAAAATGTTCTTTACCAAATGACTTTTTGCAAATGACCATATAGATTTATATTTTAGAATGATCACAGCTCATCTACCATATGTTGCATGTGATCATTCGCCAATCTTCTTGAATTAATAACTCAAAATTTTACAGAAATTTTCGAAATAGTAGAGATATTGTATTCAGTTTGTTGAGCTCTATTTGCACATGATGGATAATGAATGTGTCATTAATTACACTCTATGTTTATATAATGAACATTATTGTAAATAATAAATTTCCTCTAGAAAATTCTACAAGAAAAAGAGAAATTTTGTTACATGATTAGCAGATGTCATACTTGCGTAACTTTAAAATCAAATAATAATAATTAAATCATAATTTTCTTTCGATATAAAAAAATTTATTTTTAAAGAAATTAACGAAACATTTTTTTTATGTTCTCTATTGATATGTGTGTGTATGTGTATTTATGAAATATTATAATTAATAGATTATCATAGAATTTACTCGTAATATTATAATTAATAGATTATCATAGAATTTACTCGCAATCGGCATCATGATATTTCCATGCATCACTAATTGAACGTGTTGAACGTGTAATTGACTGCATATAATAAATTAAATATACAACCAATATAGAGTCAATGAAACGAGGCAGCAAATGTATGCATCACGAATCGTATTTATTTACTGTATCTTCAGTGATTCAAATTCCAACTTCAGTTGAGCGTTGAAAAATCTCAGCGGGAGTTAACAGTGATAGTCAGTGTATTAATTAATCGAATGCGCAATCATCGCCTCGTGTCGAATAATTAATTAATTCAGCACATGAGACAAATTCGAAGGGGTGACTTCTCGTGTTGAATTCTATCGACTATATTATTCCATTCCACGAAAGACTCAGATAGGCAGGTGTGCGTAATTTGGCAGCAACTTTGCCAATCGATTCCCAATGGTTACATCTTTTATGGATGGTTCTTATAGAACTTACATTTGTCACAGAGAGTGATATGAAATAGAAATACGAAGTACGAAAAAGATTATCAGAATCTACTTGAGACAATAATATGTTGTGCAAGATAATAACATGAAAATCTGAATGCAACTTTTAGCAAATCCGTTGTTGCGTCAATCACTGAAAGAAATTATCTGATAAAAAAAATTAACAAACAAATATTTCCGACCAAAACACCGATGAATTTTTATATCCGATCAGAACATCCGATTTAATTTAATCTTCTCATGATAATGGCATTTTATCAGATAAACCGATCGAAAAATTATGAACCGATATTTCTCATCGAATGATCGAATATAAAAATTTATCGGTATTTTAACCGGAAATATTTATTTGTTAATTTTTTATCGGATAATTTGTGTGTAACAAAAAGTTTGCATTGTAATATGGCGCAGGTGTAATGACTAATTCAAGACAGTACGTTTGCTTCGTCAATGTAGTTAAACGAATTGTGAAGTTTCGATTGGCTCACATGGTGATAATTATCAAAACGCTGTCCAGCTGGGGAGAATCTTGGGTGGACCGCGTTTCCGATGCCGACTCCTCAAGGCCCAGTTTTGTCTCGGTCGAGTTAGCGAGCTCACCGTCGAAACGTCCGCGATTTTTGCGAATAACTGCAGCCACGTCATTGCGCACTCGCCCTGCGCCGACGAGTCTCACGCGCGCGCTCGCACTCACGCACGCACACACGCACTCACGTGAGCGTGTGTGGTACACACGTTGGGAGCGGAGAGACACGCGCGAACGACCTTGCATTTGCTTTGCATATATACGACATGGCTTTGAGCATGGTCACACGGAACACAACCTTGGCGAGAGCATAAACGACCGCACCGCGAGAGAGAGAAGAGAAAGAGCGAGCAACAGGAGGATGAGAGGAGAAAGAGGAGGAGGGAGAGATGGACGGAGGTGAAGAGTGGGAGGACAGGAGGAAAGAGGGCCACAGGGGGAGGGGGAAACTCGGGGCGCGGACCCACGTCACACCACTTTCGGTTTTATCGTCGTATATCCGGTCACGGTGCGATTTTCTCGCTCTGGGATCCACCGTCAACTCGCATTCCGCGCTCCTCGTAATAAGCCACGCGCACTACGTCGTGGCCGGCGACGGTATCGAGCGAGCGAGCGAGCGAGCCGCGTCCAACGCCAGATCCGGTCTTCGCGTGAAATTTATCCCGGCCGCGTTACGGTATTTTTATGTCACTTTAGCCGGTCGAGCCACGACCGGCTCTAGCGGGCGGCAGCTCGCAGCAGCGGTACCGCAGCAGCGGCTGCTCGTACACGCTACGTGAGGACATTGCGCAAGCATCGTCGCTCGATCAACGATCGCGAAGAGATCTTCCTCGGAGAAGAGTTCGGAGAGCGCTCATCGTTACGTTAACGCGCATCCCGCGTGTCCATAAAGAGCCGCACTTCAAGGAAAATCTCAACATTTTGAGAGAGAGAAAGTTATTAAGGTATATAGGTTGTGTTGCAAGTTACTTCGTTACAAATTATAACGTACACGGAGAAACCAGTACAGGTGGTCCACGCATAAATCTAGTGGTGCAAACATACAGTCTTGAATTATTCATTACACTAGAAGAAATTATCCGATAAAAAAATTAATAAGCGGAAATTTCCGATCAAAATATCGATGAATTTTTATAACTGATTGGGATATCCGATTAAATTTAATCGGATACTTCCGCTCATAATGGCATTTTATCAGATAAACTAATCAAAATTTATAAATCTCTCATCAAAATTTTTATCGGTTTATCTGATGAAATGCCATTATATGATTGAAAGTATTCAATTTAATCTGGGCGGATACAAAAATTGATCGGTATTTTGATCGGAAATATCCGTTTGTTAATTTCTTATCGGCTAATTTCTCTCAGTGTACATTTGCATCATAATATAATATAAATTTGTTGTTGTATCGACACAACAACATCTTTACTAAAAGTCGCATTCAGATTTTCATATTACATTTTACATGACACATTGTTTCAAGCGAGTTTTAATAATTTTTCTCAATATTGAATCTGGTTGGCACACTGAGAGAAATTATCCGATAAAAAACTAACAAACGGACATTTCCGATCAAAATACCGATGAATTTTTATATCCGATCAGAATATCCGATTAAATTGAATACTTCCGCTTACCGGCGCATATTTTCATCAGATAAACCGATCAAAAAATTATGAGCCGATATTTTTCATCCGATGTTTCCTAATCGGATACAAAAATTCATCGATATTTTGATCGGAAATATCCGTTTGTTTTATTTTTTATCGAATAATTTTTTCAGTACATAACCAGATTCAATAATATGCGCAAATTATAACGTCCAGTTGTGCTAACTAGATTTATGTGTGGGCTAAAACTGTTTTTTTTTTTTTCCGTGTACTGAATGTACACCTACAATACGATTGCATCGTCTATCATCATTTAAAATTTCGACTTTGAAGATTTCTCAGAGAGCCGGCGATTATTACATGCGGCTAGAGCGCGATTAGTCGAGCCAGTGTGAATTCGACAAAATATGCAAGACAAACGTCCCTCTCACTAATCAATATTACCCGGAATCGACAAACTGTCTGGCGGACGCGCCGCTGCCGCCGACTGGACGGCCGTACCTGCGTGTGTTATTTCGATCGAAAACCGCATCAGGTGCACACAGAAAAATAACATTCTGTTCCTGAAAAAGCGACTACTCGGTTTATTTTTCTTCTTTTAAGTAATGATTATCCTCAACAGAGAATATTTTCTTGATGATATAGTCTTCTCAAATATATTGGTCACAAATTTGTGAAAAACTCATTATCATCTATTCAAAAGAAAAATTTATTCTTTTCACAAGAATAAATATCATAAAACTTTATCAAAGAGAAATTTGATCTGATTTCATGTAGTAAGTAAATTAAATTTTTGTTTTAATTTAATATATTGCATTGATCCATAAGTCCGTGCGGATTTTTGAATTTTCAACAAAATGCACTTTATTCTTGTTAAAAGCAATTTTAATTAATAATATATGCGCCATTCTGTTTGACAATTTTTTGCCATCTCTTTCACGTAGTTTCATAATTCCCCTCTCGCAAAACTTGCGCTTTTCCGGTGAAGAAACATTCCAAGTGATTTTTCACATTTTCTAAAGAAGCAAAGTTTATACCGTCAAGAAAGTTTTCTAATGAGTAAAACAGATGATATTCGCAGGGGACAATGTCGAGTGAACATGATGGGTAAGAAAAACATCCCAGCCAAACTCTAACAATTTTGACGGAAGTAAAAAAGCATGATACACTGGAAAAACTTATTATTGCCTTCCATTTTCAAGCAACAACAAAGGCAACTGTATCTTCGAACATTACCACTTACATCACAAAATATACTCTGAAATGTTAGCTATGAAAGCATATATATATAGATGGCTGTGTATGGAACTATCCTTCTAGTACCAACGTACGAATGTCAACTGGACAAAAATCCACACGAACTTATGGACCAATCCAATATTTGATGGAAATGCTAAATTTACTAGGATCTAGAATAAATTTATCGGAACTTAGAATTTACTAGTATTTTGAATAAATTTGATACTTATGATGAACTTTTGATAGATTTGTGAGTGTGTAAACTTTTGAAATAATTAAAGCAAGTAACATTTACTACAATATGTATTCTTCTGTATGTAGAGTTCGCGAAACGCGGGCATCGAAAAATCGGGCCGCGGCAGCGGTGTTTCGTGTTTCGCGTGCTGTGGTCGGTCGCACGCATATAATTAATGAACGAGGCGCTTTGCGCTCGCACACTCCCTCTTTTCTCTCTCTGTCTCTCTCTTTCTTCCGCGGCAAGGCGAAAGCGCTCGCCTCGGTGTGGGATCGTCGGGGCCGCGCGATACGAGCGGTGAATCAGCGCTCGGAATTTCGGCTAGGTTTGCGCGCGCGGGCGGGCCGACCGACCTCAACGAAACCGAAAGTGAGAATTTTAGCGCCTACCAAGGCTGCCCAAACGCAGCCAGTCGGATAAACATGCACGGCGATCGCCGGCCGCCATTGACATTCAAACGTACAACCACCGGGATCCCAGCGTGGTGGCGAGGTGAAAAAAAATCGGCGGTGGAACGGCGAAGAAACGGCGGATGACGACGACGACAACGACGATGACGGCGGCGGCGGCGGCGGCGAAGAAGAAGAAGAGGCGAAAAGGACGAGGGATAAGAACGAGAGGAGGAAACATTCGACGGTGACGAAGGAAGAGGAGTAGGAGGAGTGACATCGGCGGTACATCGATTTCCTGACCTTGAAAAAAAGCTGCGAAGCGCCGATTGTTGTTCGGGATTACTTGCGACTTTTTCGAAGAAGCGAGAGAAAGATACGGGAAGAGAAAGAAGAGGACGACGACGATGGCGTTGGCGACGACGACGATGACGAGACGGAGGACTGCACGCGGGTTTTCTGCCTTGTTTTTCGGGCGTCGGCGCTCGAGAATAAGCATCGTAAAGATCGAAATTGCTTCTCGGAACGTTTCGACTCTCGCCAGATGAATCTCTTAAAATATACCCGAAATTCCACGTCCGTCCAATATTTGCACGGACATGCCGGCAGGATATATATTCGCGGGTTGCACCCGCGCCTTTAAACCCCCAGCCAACCTTCCCAATCCGAGGTACGACGCTGCTGCAGTCTTCGGGGCCATGTGGACGTTATTTTTTATCGTTGCAGGGCTCGATCCCGACTGAGAGAAAAATCACTCCTTCGCGACGTTTAGAAATAGGACTCGGCTAATCAGCTAATCGCGGCCGACTGGATGAGAAATGGAGGAAAACCAACGCGAAAACGTGTTAAATTGCATTAAAAGTCTTAGAAAGGAGCAATCGTATATTGTTGATGAGAAGAATCAAACGTAGTTGTGAATCACATTAGCCCTTCGTGATGTTTAGAAATAGGACTCGATCGATCACGACCGACTGAACGGGAAATGGAGAAAAACGAATGCAGAAATGAGTTAAGTTGCATCAAAAGTCTTAAAAAGTGCAATCGTATATCGCTAATGAGAACTCAAATCAAAATTTGGGTTCTAATTTCGATCTCGATATTCCATTTAACGTCTATTTTGATACCCTGAAGCTTATCTCAACTTCTTTTAACTCTATTCGCTAGCTTTGGGGGGTAAGAGATCCTTTTAAAAATCTACAAGTGGCATTTTGTGCATTTTTTGTCATTTAAAAGCGCCAAGTTGGATTTCAGTTACCGTGTGTGTGACACATACACTGGTCTTTCGAAATACACGGATGTTAAAAAGTTCATGTTGAAAGTAGAACTAAAGTTTCGACTCGGGAGGAATCAAGCATAATGGTGAGTAACAGGGTAGTCTTTCACGATGCTTAGAAATAGGTCGATCGTGGCCGACTGGACGAGAAATGGAGAAAAACGAACGCGGGAACACGTTAAGTCGCATCAGAAGTCTTAGGGAGAGTTCACATCTTGGCAGAAAAGTAGAAAACAGAAAGGCAGAAACCAATCGCGCTGGTAGAATTACAAGAACTATCGATTACCTCCAACGCGACTTCCGATCTGTCTTTTTGCTTTTCTGCCAAATGAATCTTCCTTAGAAAAGTGCAACCGAGCTATGTGAACCCGACTTTTGAAAAAATATTTTTTTTCTACGTAAAAAGTTAGCATTTTGTTTGTAGTTGTTTGTAGTAACAATAATTTCGTTTGTAGCTCCATCCATTAAAAATTACAGAAATTTAAAAAAAATGAGTAGCACCCCATTTTGAGATATCTCAAATCTGCAAGGGGGTGACGTTTCTAAATCGTTCGTAGTTGTTTGTAATGATTTTCGTTTCGTTTGTAGTCGAACCGTTCAAAAGTTACAATAATTTAACAAAACGCCTAAGGGCCAACTTTGCCATTTTTTGAGATATCTCAAATCTACAAGCGGGTGACGTTTCTCAATCGTTTGTTGTTGTTTGTAATGATTTTCATTTCGTTTGTTCGAACCGTTCAAAAGTTACAACAATTTAACAACAATGTAACTTTTGAACGATTCGACCACAAACGAAACGAAAATCACTACAAACGATTTAGAAACGTCACTCGCTTGCAGATTTGAAATATCTCAAAATGGGGTGCTACTCATTTTTTTAAATTTCTGTAATTTTTAATGGATGAAACTACAAACGAAATTATTGTTACTACAAACAAAATGCTAACTTTTTACGTAGAAAAAATTATTTTTTCAAAAGTCGGGTGCCAGGTTCACTATGCAACCGTATATTGCTGACGAGAAGAATCAAGTATAATGATCAGTCATCTTAGGTAACCCTTCGCGGTGTTTGGAAATAGCACTTGGTCGGCTGATTAAAATGAAACAAGCTAAAGAATGCGGAAATGCGTAAAGTTACGTTTAAAAGAAAAGTACAGTCGAATATCTCTGATAGGAATAGCGATATGCGGTCATCGTATCTCTATTGCGTAACAGAAGATTCGACGAGTTGAACTTACGTACACACACACACACACACATGCACACACACACACACACACACACACACACACACACACACACATATGTTGCTGTCTTTTATGCGACAATGACAATTCGCCGGTATCGCGCTCACGGATACATAGAGACGATTAGTACGTTGCCGATAATTGCTTTGACAAACGCGTCATGAGCGGCGGTCGATTTTATACTAGGACAAAGACGGATGGACTACTGTGACGGGTCTAGGTGATTCGTGTCACTCCGCGAGCTGAAGCCGAAGACCGCGAGAGACGCTCATCTCTTTGTACGATATCGAATTTTGCCGTTGGGTCGGGTTGCACAACCGAAAATCTGGGTTAACTAAACTTAGATTACCGATCCGCCGTCTCCGTCTGATCCATACAGCTCCCCCGGCGTACTGGACAGAGAAGTTGGGTGTCTCGTTAGCCGCGATCGACCGCATCGATCGCGAGCGATCCTGGCGGAAACGATACGTAACGTGCGTGCGCCTGGACGTAACGAGAGAGATCTGTATCAAGCCTGGCTGGGTATTGTGGAACAGTTCCGATCGAAATCGATTCCGAAGAGTTCCATAACACGTACTCAGAATGGATTCTAGTTGGAATAACTCCGTTATTCCCTGGATTTCTATTGCTTTTTCCGGCGAAAACGGTATTATACCCGATTTCGGAATACATTCCGAACAATTCCACAATAGCTCCTCTGATCAACCCGCGACCCGCCACATTATTGTTTGCGCTACTAATTACATCCGCAGGCGAATCGTTCAGCTTAACGTCGCTAACAGCGGATTTAAAATGAAAATAAAATGAAATGAAATGAAAATAACGGAAAGTGTAATGCTAGACCAATTGCACCTGCTTGAATTCGTTTTATTCTGTGATATATTACATTTCTGTGGCTTTTCATTTTGCATTTTTTAATTTATATATTTTCAAACTAATCATTTTTTAAAACGTATTCCAATAGATTGTATTATCCTGTGATTCACGGAAAATAATAGTTCGTCACAGTGGCCCACAGAACGATTCGGATCGGCCAGGCCTGATCTATAGGATCGCGTCGAGATCGCGATCGCGTAACTCGAGCTTCACGTGACCTTACATCGGTCACTTCGTGATCGACCGAGCCGTTGTATGACCGATTCTGTCGTCTGGCTGGCGCGCGCTCCGTTATTTCGTGCTCTTAGTATAAGGGCAATGAATGAAAACTCGTCGGCCTATTTTCCCGAACGACGGCGAGACGCAAGAGAGAGAGAAAGAGACACCCTCCGCGCTCCCCGTTTGTAGATCGAGAGTCCTCGAGTGAAAGTAGAACCTTCCTTCTCTAAGGTAAACTGGTGTGCGCTTGCCTGCTTGCCGGCCGGCTGGCCGGCAAACAGACGGAGAAACGGCATTACCGGGAAGGAAAAAAGGAGCGAGGGAGACGGCAGGAGAAGCGCCTGCCTTCTTGCGAGGAGGTGAACTGGTGTGTACGCGGTCGCGAAGAGAACACGAAGAAACATCACGATATGACGGTGCTGGAGCTCTGGGGACGAAGAGAGTGCACGATAATATGCACAGGGTAATGCAGAATCATGGATCTTTTTCCTTCCGCGAATTCGTTATTCGATCGACATGGAGTGGATTTCGGACGGGAAGAAAACGGACGCGTTAATTCCTCAACTATCGATGTCGATCGCCGGCGAAATCGCGTTCTAGTGTGGCTGGAAGGTCTGATCTAGAAGATCCCATTGTTTTCCTGAGTGTAGTGAATACAAATTCGATGTGTAAAAGCTGCAGGACTTTCCAGGCAAATATTTACGCTAATTGACAACTCGACATGTCGATATGTTTCGAGGTTTTTTATAATTTTGATCACATATTAATGCTGTAGTTTATTTTTGCACGTACTTTCACTGTATAAAAACATTTGTAATTCCATGCAATTCAAAATCCTGAAATTCAACCTCCAATAGTATCCAGTCCGATGCATTAACATATATAACCCAGTCCCATCTGTATTCGCCTTGATAAAGTCAGACCAGTGCCCGATTCAAATCAGTTTCTTGTCAAGATACGAAGGTCTGATCAAGAAGGTCCCCTTTTACGAAAGTGGATACTAATCTGGTCGGCCTATATTTGATAATGAATAGGAATAAATGAAGGATCGGATCAGGTACTATTAGGACCTTGATTTGTAATGCAATCAATACGACATAAACTTTGCAGAAAAAAGTCAGCATTTTGTCGGTAAAGTTCTCAAGTATGGCCTCTCCTTAAGTTTCATCGTTTCTTTTTTTCTATGTATCATCCGCTTTAGTTACTCGTTCGTTCGCCACGTCTCTCGGATGTTTGACGAGTTCCTGGGTGTGACCGGTCGGTCGGTTTCTTCTCGCGGCGCGTTGGTGTAGGTAAAGGATGCGCAACGCGCGATATAGGGACCTCGCAGCTAACTGTAGCTCTTTCTCTCTTCCTCTCTCTCTCTCTCCCTTCCCATACCTTTCTCTCTTGGGAGCTAACTAGGTCCCTTTACGAATGGTCGTGCGAAGCCGGTACGAGAGACCCTTATTACCGCTTCTTGTTAAACCGCTTCCACGTGTGAGGCACTGGCCTTACGAGCAACCAGTCGTGGTTATTGGGGAGCTTCACCTCGAGTTCATCGAAGTCGCGCTCTCCTTCGTGCACGTGTACACACCTGGAGACGGAACAAGAGAGAATGATATACGGGTCGCGCGCGAGTGCTTCACTTTCGAGAACATGACGCTTCGTGTATTGTAAATGTCACTGTGGTACGAAAGCGCGCTGATGACAACGAAAGGAACGTAACGAAACGCGTACGGAGGAATGCGGGAAATCAGGAACACCTCGTGTTCCTCTATTAACGATCCTGCCTCGCTCTCCGTCGCGCATCGCGCGCATCCTTGGTATATTTCACCGACACATCACCTTTCGCCAGCATATACATATATGTACAAGGTGTTCCATACCAAATATTGAAGTGGCAGATAGTGGAAGCCAAGTCGCGACGAGAAGTCAGTTTTTTAATACGAGTAATAGTTAACAAATTATTGATTAATTATATTTGACGCTTAGCGCGCCCTAATTAACAGAATTAACCGAAAAAATACGAACACTCGCCTTTTAGCCTAGCTGCGCCATTCTGATTAATAATGCGGGGAGGAGCTCACTAATCAGATTATCAAAGTTAATTTAAGAGACGAAGGTTCGCATTTTTTCAGTGTGCAGCGCTACCATTTGTGTTTTGCCAATCACAGGGCATGCTAAACATCAAATTTAATTAATTAATAACTAGCTCGTTAACTATTGTCCGTATTAAAAAATAGCAAAGGACGTTTCGGTTTGACTTCTACACTGAGAAAAAAATTTACTAAATTTCAGAAAACGTTTGGATAGTACCGTGAAGATATTTGTTTAAATTAAGTAATTATTTTCTAAAATTAAAGAAACAAATTTATATTTAAAATTTCTTTATTTAGTTTTAGAAAATAATTACTTAATTTAAACAAATATCTTCACAGTACTATACAAATAAACGTTTTTTGAAATTTAGTAAATTTTTTTCTCAGTGTACTATCTGCCATTTTAATATTTGGCCATTGTATACATGTGTGTGTGTGTGTGTGTGTGTGTGCGCGCGCGCGGAAATATGTGTATATACATATATACAGGCTGTCCCAAAAAAACCTTCGAAGCTCTCGTGAAGGCACAGTACGGATTGAAGTGAGCATAAAAGTCCTAAAGCGTTTTGTGATATTGGCAATAATTATCGAGATATTAATTAAAAAAGATTGTAAATGATTATGCAAAATATGGTAAATGAGCTGTAGTGGCGACGTCTGCCGTCGTATGCTTATACATAAGATCAAACTGAACAAAAAAGTCCTCTACCATTTTTCTAATAAGTTTAGATTTTTAATTATTAATTAGATAACATTAATATATTATTGCAAGCGACTATTCGCCAATCTTCTTTAATTATTCTTCTTTTATTAATCCGTATTATGCCTCCACGAGAGTTTCAAAGAGTTGTTCTGGGACACCCTGTATATTTATGTATGTATATACGTAAGTGTGTGTGTATATACATTTTTTTTCCGAGAAATACACTAGGAAGGGCTTGAGTCGCGAGCTAATTACACGCTCGTGCGATATAGAGACCCTATAGTAAGAGTCTGGACAGTCTTGTCTTGTATTCTATTGGTGTCGAAAATATGGCGGAACCAATAAGGTGTTCGGAAATTATATTGGAAATTATATTGGATTATTATTCAACTAGTAAGAATAGAAGAATTGATTAAAATAAGAAAACAAATTTGATTTTAACAGTTTTATTTACAGAAAAATGCAATACAAAATAATATAATGTCATTTAATAGTAGAATGCATCGCCATAGTTTTACTACTGAAAATTTTATTTTTTAATCGCCCTTTCTTGCAATCAATTTTTATGCGAAATCGAAATCTCATCGAAAAACCTTTCTCCGTACTATTAAAACAATTAGATACGCAGCAGCCAGGCATTTTCTACAAAATTATATGCAACTTGTAAATATAAAATACAGTATTAAAGGAATTGATTTTTATAACAGCATGCATTTATAATACTTTTTTTCTATATATTTTACTTCATTACAATATTATATTATAAATTACCTGTTTTACTTGTTTGATATTTTATTATTTAATATAAGATTCACAAGATTTTTTTTCTTTGAATCACATCTATCTATGTCATATCGTCGCTGTTTTTGTTTTACGACGTCATGTTTTGTCGAACTAGAAAGACTGTCCAGACTCTTACTATAAGGTCTCTAGTGCGATAGAAAGCGTAAAGTGCGTTCTGTTGTTATGTCGCAGAAGTATCCAAGGAGTGCAGGACGCACGGGGTCGAGGATAACTGTACAGCGATCGTAATGACGATGCGGTATTAAACGCGAACCAGAGATATCGCGTTTCTGCGACTCAGCCTTATTGATACTATTGTGGTATCGGTTTGCGTTAACGTCATCGGCGCACGCACTGTGTACTATCGATGTCGGGGATTCAATCTCCGATGGCTACGCCCGTATTCAAAACCATACTGTGATCTAATTATTCCATTCGGCCGATGTGTCGCGTAATTATCATTTCGATGGCTGCATTTGTTTCGGAAATATTGTTGATTGCCGCTGAACGTGATATTTACGCAAGGGCTCGCTTAGGCGTATCTAACATCCCTTTTGTACGCGGAACAAAAGTGCTGTTGGAATAAATCTTCATTCAATAGCAATATTTCTAAACCTAATATATCATAGATTGTTCTTTTGATAACACGAGCAATAGTTACGATGACATTACTATTAAATCAAGAAAAATCTATCTCAGTTATTGCTCCTGTTGACTAATTCCATTGATTTAACAACTTTTTTTTTCATTTACAAATCTATACATGATTCCCATAATATTACAATTGTAAACTGTTATTTACTTTTTAACGAAGAAACCCTTTTAGAAAGAACGCAAAGAGAAAGAAAAGGACAGAATTATATAATATACGTACATAAACACGAAGTTGAAACGTTACAGATTGTTGAACTAAAGATCGTCTCATAATGCAGTTACTACATAGTTGGTGAAATAAAATGTTATCGAAAAGTATTTTTTTTATAAGAGGCGGTAGCCTCTGGCAAAATAAAGTCACGTGACAATCAAAGTATTGACAGTAGATGTCTCGATTGTGCTACTCTGGCTTCTCGCGATGGCTCGTGCCTCTCACAAGAAATCCGCGGAAATTCGAGGAGGCACCTCCGAAACGAGATCGGCGATCTCGGGTCGGTTTCTTGAACGTAACAGAGACGAGACGCGTTGTCTGGCCGCGGTAATAAGCGCAATAAACGGCGCACGCGAACTGTGTCACACACAGCCACTCTCGAATGCGGGTCTCGAGCGAGAAGCGGAAGGAACATTTGCTTCGCGGGCGGATGTAAGACGTGGGAAGGTGGGAAAATAATAGGAATCGTCGACGAGTGCGACATCAGCGGAATGACTTGGCAATAATACAATGTTGCAGTGCCTCCCGCGGCCTACTTCCGGCAAGGAATTCTAATCCGTAATGCGGTACTGCGCCAGTCCCGATATCGGCGTCGCGCCGCGCCGAATAAAACGATATTGTGCGCCTATCGCGCTTTCTAAAATACGAAATACTCCTTTCTCTCGAAAGACATTTACAGTGCTTATCGGCTTCCACTCGCGAGATACCGGCCACCTTGTTACTTCTATTAATTAAAAGCGGATTCTGAGTTGATCAGAAAGTAGCCCGTGCGTGGAAAGGAGCGCAAGAGAGACACGATCGACCTCCCTCTTTCTCTCTCTCTTTCTCTCTCCACAATACAGTATAATTCTATTTTGATAACATCAAGATTAACGCATCGAAGAGCAGCATAGAAATTTCCCAAGATTCTCCCTGATCAGAATATCCAAAGTTGTTCACCGATTGTGCACCAATTGGAAATCTCTATTCTTGTCCCAAACATAAGTTTTCTTTGTCTAAAATAGAAACAGAAATACTATGAAGTCTCACCCTTTTTTCAGTCAGTAGCGTCTGTATATTTTCATGATATCAAACAGATAATCTTATTTCTATTCCAACAGTTGTAATGAATAGAATAAAAAAATATTTTTGAGTATTTATTTTGAATATTTTACTGAATAACGAAATTATTTGAAAAGTCAACACGTGCATTTTGTTCAATTCCAATGCGAAATGAAGATCAGAAAGGAGGTTGGGAGAACTTTGGATTTTCCACTTGAATCGCATGTCTGGAACATTGCACCGCTAACCGCAACCCGTAATTATTTTGGGGGATCCGATTGGGTTCAAATTAGATCCCAAGGAATTTTCTTTACGAGCATCTAACCGTTCTCTCTCGCCGCGAGGCAGGATTCTCACGGATGGTCTATCGGGACCTGTCGTACGAAGGCTTTCGCGAAAAGTGATTTACGACTTCGGCTGTCCGCCGGAGTAAGAGCACTAAATTGCATGTCGCCGACCGGCAACGAGACGCGAATCTGCCGAACATTGACCCGATCGAAGTTGTACTACAAAGCTGATCGCACTGATACGCGACTCTCTCTCTCTCTCTCTCTCGCGATTCGACAAGAGTTCGTAGGTCACGCGTCGTCTCAAAAATGGCAACGCAACGAGAAGGGCACGTTACTTCCCTTTCTATTCTCCTCCTTCTCCTCTATCACTGCGATCTCTCGCCTCCTTTTCCAAGCGACACCAAAACCCGTGGCCGTCTTCGAAGCTGGCGTCACCGGTCGATCGGAAAACCCTCGACGCCGTCGCGTTGTGTTGCGCATCGAGCGAACGGCCGCTATTCTGGCGCAGGGAGACAGAAAGAAAGAGAGAGAAAGACAGAGAGAGAGAGAGAGGGACAGAGACAGAGAGAGGTGCAGCGAGGGGTCGAAATTAACCGCATGCGAGTGCTCTAAACGAGCTATTACCATTGCCAGGGCGTTTACATGGTAGGTGGTGATTACACAGAGCATTCAACGCCGGGCGAGACCAGACACTCCCCCGAGTGCGATCGCGCGCGATTCACACGCACACGCAGGCAGACATGCGTGCTCGCTCGCTCGCTCGCACGCATGCACGCACGCACGCACGCACGCACGCAGCCCCGCGCGACCGCGCTCAATTATGCGCGCGTTCTCCGCCAGTGGCTTGACGTATGCTACATGTATGCATGTTCATCCGTCTCCAGGGGTCCGGATGTTCCGCTTTTCTCTCTCTTTCTTTCTCTTTCGTTAACTCTCCCTCTCCCCCTACTTTTCTCTCTCTTCCTTTATTTCACTTTCCCGCTCTTTCTGCTTTTTCTTCCCCCTCTCCCCATTTCCCTTCCTCTCCCTCTCTCTCTCTCTCTCTCTCTCTCTCTCTCGCTGTGTTCTCCCTCGTCGAACGTCCACCTATCGCGAGCCAGTGACGAAGAATTAATTGCGCCGGAGTCCTTGGCGCTCCTCCTCGCGGACGGACGGACGCGACGTGGGGCGATCCTCTTTGTTCGTCCGAACGTGGCTTCCCGTATCGGCGCGCCGAGAATGCGTGTGCGTGTGCGTGTGGTGCACGCTACGTGCGCTCGCTCGTTCGCGCGGGTGCATCGGGTGTGAGAACATGCACACATGCACCGCTGCCCCCGGCGGGCCGCGGGGGCCGGCAAAACGCAAGCAATCGACGACGACGGCGACGTCGAGTCTTTCGGGCTCGCGCGGACCGCAGGATTTTGTTCTCGCGGGTCAAGGATGTCGGGTCACCGCGCTGCGGCAATCCGATCGTAAGATAATCGCCAGCTCCGAGAGCTTTTCGGTGTATTTCCTACGGAACCGTCGTGGGCGTCGCATCGCCACCGCCAACGACGACGACGAATACGACCACGTGGACCGTGATAACGCGCGAGCCGCTTAATGCCGTGCTTTGCTCATTCACCGCGACTCGCCTTAATCGATACGTCGACTGGCACGCTGATTTCCGTTGATTGTTCCACAAAGTGACTTATCGGTGGTCCCGATAAAAAATGTGCTGAAAAAAATATACGTTTACAAAGCGGGACAATCTACTGAAAAGTAAAACCGAGTATCGAGAAAGACAATCTCCTGAAAAACAACTTCATCAACATGTTAGAAGCGTCTCGTTGTACACAGCAGCATCAGCTGTGATTTATCTGTGATGTATCTGCTGATTTGATTACAGTAAGAGTGTACTCAAATGGGCAGGATATTAATACATGCATGCGTATTATTTCCAAGGGAATCGTTTGTTCTCGCAACAATGCATATTTCGGAATATTGTCCCAGTTTGTGCGTTTTGTAATATTGTATCGGGAGTACAAATAAGTCTCCGCCGTTTTTTATAAAAAATTGGGCATTTATTGTGAAAGAACGGTACCTTATGTTTTATTCAAAGTATTGTCCATCGCTAGCCACTACTTTTTCCCATCTTTCTGGCAGCATACGGATGGATACCGCGTCGGAAGAACGCTTCATCTTTTGAGGCTATCCACGAATCGACCCAATTTTTGGTATCTTCATATGATGTGAAGTGCTGCTCAGACAGGCCGTGCGTCATCGATCGAAACAAGTGATAGTCAGAGGGAGCAATGTCTGGTGAATACGGCGGGTGGGGTAAAACTTCCCAATTGAGTGTTTCCAAGTAGGTTTTGACCGGCGCCGCAACATGTGGACGAGCATTATCATGCAGGAGAATAATTCTGTCGTGTCTGGAGTAGTAGTGGGCGCGTTTTTACTTGAGTGCTCGGCTCAATCTCATCAATTGTGTTCGGTAGAGAGCCCCAGTAATGGTTCCGTTCGGTTTGAGCAACTCATAATACACGACACCAAGCTGATCCCACCAAATACACAACATGAGTTTTTTTCCATGAATATTCGGCTTGGCTGTCGATGTTGAAGCATGGCCACGTGGTCCCCATGATTTCCTCTTCTTTGGGTTATCGTAGTGGATCCATTTTTCTCACCAGTGACTATACGATGCAGAAAACCCTTTCGTTTATGCCTGGCAAGCAGCATTTCACATGTGCAAAATCGGCGTTCAACGTTTCTCGGCTTCAGTTCATATGAAACCCAATTTCCTTGCTTTTGAATCATTCCCAACGATTTTAAACGATGTGAAATTGCTTGTTGAGTCACTCCTAATGTAAGTGCAAGTTCTTCTTGTGTTTGGCACGAATCTTCCTCCAATAATGCTTCCAATTCCGCGTCTTCGTACACTTTCGGCTTTCCGCTACGTTCTTTGTCTTCGATGTCAAACTCACCGTTCTTAAACTTTTGAAACCACTCACGACAACTTCTCTGACTTAAAGCAGCCTCACCATATGCTTCTACAAGCAATCGATGCGCCTCAGCTGCAGATTTCTTCAAATTAAAGAAGTAAATCAAAAGTTCCCGCAAATGACGCTTATTCGGCTCAAAACTTGACATTTTCGCACGAAAAAAATTATATGATGCTGATACAAAATCGCTAATATTTCAAGGTTATGATATTGCCAGATGTCCAACCTTACGATATGACGTTTTACATCTGACAATTTCAACCATAACTTACTGGTGGGGCCATCTTTTGTCAAAAGACGGCGGAGACTTATTTGTACTCCCAATAATATTTCGGTCTGATGACTCTTTGGAAAATAGTCCCAGTTTCCGAATGTCGAGACTTTGATTCCTCGGGACAATGCTTGTCCAGCTTTCATATAGCAATCTACGTTTAAAGACATTACCAGAAACACGGAAATAATGAGTGAAGTGCATATTGCAAGCATTCATCAGTTCGTTTCATTGGGTCGTTATTGATCCTTAATCTGATTTGTTACATGCAATTGTTCATGTCCTATACGCAAATTAATGAGACGCGATGATAACATTGTGCTGGTCGCCGGTGACTTCCATGATAATCAATGTATTAACCTTTCCAGAGATATGAATACGCTCAATTATCTTCTTTAATTAGAATATTGTTTAGCAAAATATAATGAACGTTATTGTGTGAATAAATAATCACTACAAAAAATCCCACAACGAGAAAGAGAGGAATCCCATCATATAGTCGTATAGATAGTCATGTCATATTCACGTCACCCAAATTAAATTTTTCCGATCTCAATAAATTTATCTCTCAAGAGGTTAATGCACTATTCAATTCGCAATTCGCGCTACTAATTTGTGCTACGCGAAATCTCGCGCTCGAGAATTGCCTAAGGTTGATGATTACGCGACGTTATATACCGCGTGGCTGCAAATTTGTGTCTTTCGATACGTATACGCGATTGTAACAGCATATCTTCCAAAATGGAAAGAAAATGGTAAGAAAACTGAGAGGCCGACAAAGATGTACCCAACTTTCGAATCGCGAGCTTTATAGCGCATTTCCTTCAGATTCCTCACCGTGCTAGAACTTTCGAGTGGCGATTTCGCGCGGCTCTCTTGCCCCACAAGTTGGCCAGGATCAAATTAATGCGTTGTTCCTGGAACTGTAACACGGACGATTATTTACGAATCCGTTCTCTCTAAAATTTTCGACTGACCCTGAGACCGTCGGGCCAACGCATCGTCAAAGGTCCGTCCGGCGAGAGAACAGAGAGAGAAAGAAAGAAAGAGAGAGAGAGAGAGAGAGAGAGAGGGAGAGAGAGAGAGAGAGAG
>NW_022639470.1:1458850-1463053 GCF_010583005.1 Odontomachus brunneus
AGAGAGAGAGAGAGAGAGAGAGAGAGAGAGAGAGAGAGAGAGAAAGAGAGAGTGATCCTTCTCCAGCGGCAGAAAGGGGGATCAGGGCGATCCGTTGCAAGGCCCACTCCATTATATCCGAACAATGTAACAAATAACCTCATCAGACTATCTCAGACGCCATTGTGAGGCATCGTCCGGCGTTCGTTGGGGAATGCACCTCTGCCCGTTTTGTTTCAAAAAAAAAAAGAGGTATACCCGCTTAGAAGCTCTGCTCCATAAAGATCCGAGGCCGCTTCTGCCTCGCTAACTTCACGCTAGCGGTTTCATAATTCTCTCCTCCGCCGCGCATTCGTCTACGTCGCGCGAGTACACGCGCGCGTGCTCTTCGCGGTGTCGGATATTACGCCGAAATTCACCCGGCCCACCCTGAGTTGCGTTCAGAAATCCAACTCAAAGGGCTAAAAGGGTATCCAGTCGTTCAGAAATTAATTCGGGTAAGATTAAGTAACTCAGTCACGGAAAAAAAGATTTGCTAATATATGGACAACTAAAAATATTAACTGCAGGAGCAAGTTTTCTTGCTTTCACAGTAAAAGTTTATTTAGTTGTGATAGCTAAAAGATCTGCTAATATATATATTATATATTATATTAGATAGCTAATATATATATTAGCAAGTCTTTTAGTTATCACAACTAAATAACTTTTACTATGAAAGTAAGAAAATTTGCTCCCGCAGTTAATATTTTTAGTTGTCCATATATTAGCAAATCTTTTTTTTTCCGTGGTTGCATTCAGAAATGTTGTGTGGTAAGTCTTGTGGTGTCTACTCTGGAGTCGGTTTTTCAACCTCGAATTTTCGCAGGTTATCGAAGTAACTTCCCGCTATTTGGTACCAATTATGAATAAGAATTCCGATAAGAAGAGAATGAAACCGGACACTGAAGTATCTATTATTAATAATGTTATTTCTCGACGCGTCACATACCATATCGTTTGAAAAATGGCGATTTAATCGTATAAAATAACATGATACTATAATAATTGATCAACAACACGATTAGCGAGTATTTCTGCTTTTCTCTGGTTCTGAATATTAAGTTATGTTTTTCACTTAATTTAGATTTATTTAGATTAATTTAGATTTATAACTTTTATTCAGTATGTTATTTAGTTACATTCTTTTAGCTTGTTACGTTTGAAATGCAGCTTCCATGAGTTGGAAAATAAATGGTAGTATCATTATTGCGCATTTTATTTAATAGTGAAACTACATGTTGCACCTCGATTCGATTACATTAATGTTATTTTGATTTTAAACGAGACTTTACGTTTAACATTTGTTGCATCAAAGCAAGATTGAAAATGCTTTAAATGCTTTGTTGTTGACCTTACTCGATGCATTCAGAAAGTCGTTTAATTAGGGTGTCACCTGGGTTAGCTTATTAGCATAACCCCGATTAACTCTATTCTATCCACTGGGTTGGATTTCTGAACGCACCCCTGAAGGGCAATGTTCGCGCCACAATGTTCGTGGATGTTGCTTTTTTCTGGATCTTCTGCACGGAAAAAAAGATTTGGTTGAATTATCCAAATATCTGGTCGATTGTTATTTAACCAGACATGTTTGGTTAGTCTACCGAAAATCTTGTCAACTTAAACAGAATTCGGGTTACTTCAGTCGGAATTTCTGGATCGTTCATATTCGACCAGATGTTTGGTTAATTCAACCAAATCTTTTTTTTCCGTGCGGATGTTCCTTCTTTCGCGGATCAGGCGGAGTTCGACCGAACGCGGCGAATTCAAACAAACGGAATTCTGGAAACAAGCGGGCCTAACGTCGGCACGGAGGTGGAGAAAGAGGAGGAGGAGAAGGTGGAGGAGAGGAAGGGTCGCCGCCACCTTGGAGGCTCTGTCACCTTGTTGACTCGGCCATTGTTTAGGTCGCCGGCCACGCTTGTTGGAAGGCGACGTTCGGCCAGGGCAGAACGAGAACGGCTCTTGGCGCGAATCCACAACGTGGCTGGACTAGCCAAGCGGGCTAGTCGCGCGATCAATCCCACCAACACCCACGCGCGCGCCACCCGCGCCACACCGCGCCGTGTGTTCCCGCGCTCGTTATCTGACTTCCAGCTTTTTACGCCGCTGCGTCTCTTTTATGTGTGTTAATCCGGCTAGTGTCCTTCAAATCTCAGGTTTATCGGGGATCAGGTGGGAGAGAGAGAAAAAAGAGAGATATTCTCTTTCTCCTCGTTCGCGTGGAGGAGAAGAGAGAGAGAGAGAGAGAGAGAGAGAGAGAGAGAGAGAGAGAGAGAGAGAGAGGGAGAGAGAGAGAGGGAGAGAGTCTGGCGACTCGACCGAAAAAGAGAGAGAGAGGTAAAGGCGGAGAGACGAACTTGGCTGTAACCTCCCGTGATGGAATTTCGGATAAGTTGGTCCTTTTTCCCCGATGTCTCGCCTCCTTTCCTTTCTCGTTTCTCCATCGCGCCCGCCGTTACTTTCCCCGTCGTCGCTCCTATCAGATCGGCTAACGAAATTTTACGATCCCGCATCCTTTCCTCGTTTCCCCGATCTCGGAGTTTACGGTCGCTCGCGTTGCAACACTCTCGCGAGGACACGGCAGAAGAAGTAACGAGTTTGCGCTCCGAATTTGAAAAATTATTACGCGGTAGAAGGACGAAATTTTCAGCGGTGACCTGGCCTCCCGATGGAGAAGCAGTCGGTTACAAGTTCGCCAGGTTAATACCGGAACCCAAATTTCGACTGGGGTCTTGTCATCGGCTTTCAATCAACTTCTTCATCTAATTTACACTGACAAATAGATCTTATGGAACGTCAGATTTGTCTAAAATTTTTCAGTTACTTTTTATACCCCAGTTGAAATTTGGGTTCCGGTATTAACCTGGCGAACTTGAAAGCTTAGTACACAATCCTGAGATATAACACCAGCTATAGTTTTACCTTGATGCTGCGAATGATTAGTTGCTCCCGCCATCTCTATGTTGAAACGGAATTTACCTTAGAATTATTTAATGTCCGGTCATTACATGTCTGATTATGTATCCAATTATCTCAATTGAATTGGACATGGTTGATTGAATATGTCTGACTTTAATCTTCATTCAGTATATCAATCTTTATATTTAATTTCGATTAGCAATGTATCAATTACGTAACCTACTCAGACAGATATTAAGGCTCTTGGTTCTTCACCGCGGAATTCTCGTTTGATGACGTCAGAAACGAGAAAATACACGCTCAATATGTTTGAAAAATACGTTGAAATAAAAATATATCCATAAAATGACATCTGTAATCTGTCGGACAGACCTGTAATATTTTCTTTTGCATTTTAACAAATAATAAACCATTGCAAAATTAACATGATCTATTATATTTCTCATTATTTTATCATGTTAATTTTACAGTAATTTATTGATTGTTAGATCAAAAGGAAAGTACTCGAACTATTTTACAGATCTGCCCAATCAATTGCAAGTTATTTGGTCGTTTCATATGCAGGTATTTAGAACATGTATCTTTTCGCTTCTGACGTCATCAATCAATCATTCGGCTGCGACAAGTATCATCAGCTTTAAAAACGATTCGGAATTATTTGACGCGTTTGCTACACTTGCGTTGACACATCGATCTCTCATTTCAAGTTCATCTTTATTCAAAATTTTCAGTTTTACTTAACATGTTTACTATTAATTAAGGTGACCAGATTTTTTAGCCTTGAATTCGGGACACTTCATAAATGTGTGAAGCGGGAAGAAGGGGGTAAAAAGCAGCATTATTGCATACACAACTGTTATTTTTAACTTTGCAACTTGTCAGCTCTTTTAAGAGATACGAATTCCATCGTAATTTTTAACGCTGGAACAATCAAAACTATTAAAAAGTAAAATTATTATGCCTGAATTTTGAGTATTTCTTTATTTTTGATAATTTCGCGAATCCGTTAAAATCAGTAATAGATAATTTGACACACCTGGAAATATACGATGTATACCTACATCCCAGTTTCTCGATTCAGCATCCTGGCTGTTTCGTCGTGGCGCCCTAGATGACATCTTCTCGTGACATTGACACTGATACTTACACTCGCGAAAGCATGACGATTTGAAACACGTGTTAATTAACGTTGAAACGCGAGAGAGAGAGAGAGAGAGAGAGAGAGAGAGAGAGAGAGAGAGAGAGAGAGAGAGAGAGAGAGAG
>NW_022639470.1:1463156-1470020 GCF_010583005.1 Odontomachus brunneus
GAGAGAGAGAGAGAGAGAGAGAGAGAGAGAGAGAGAGCCCGGTCAAGTACTCAAATAGACAAGTGTAAATTTAGCAGCAGTTTTACACTAGCCGACTTGTAAAGTTCCTCTCATCGATTGTTTTACGTCGTAAAAGTCATGAAAGTCTACCTGGACATTTACATTGAAAAAGAAAAAATATCTAAAAATTAGTAAATATTTATTTGGTAGGGGAACTAGTAACATATTTACATCGATTGTTTTACGTCGTAAAAGTCATGAAAGTCTACCTGGACATTTACATTGAAAAAGAAAAAATATCTAAAAATTAGTAAATATTTATTTGGTAGGGGAACTAGTAACATATTTACATCGATTGTTTTACGTCGTAAAAGTCATGAAAGTCTACCTGGACATTTACATTGAAAAAGAAAAAATATCTAAAAATTAGTAAATATTTATTTGGTAGGGGAACTAGTAACATATTTACATCGATTGTTTTACGTCGTAAAAGTCATGAAAGTCTACCTGGACATTTACATTGAAAAAGAAAAAATATCTAAAAATTAGTAAATATTTATTTGGTAGGGGAACTAGTAACATATTTACATCGATTGTTTTACGTCGTAAAAGTCATGAAAGTCTACCTGGACATTTACATTGAAAAAGAAAAAATATCTAAAAATTAGTAAATATTTATTTGGTAGGGGAACTAGTAACATATTTACATCGATTGTTTTACGTCGTAAAAGTCATGAAAGTCTACCTGGACATTTACATTGAAAAAGAAAAAATATCTAAAAATTAGTAAATATTTATTTGGTAGGGGAACTAGTAACATATTTACATAAATCTAAATTCTTTTATTTAGGTAAAATAAAGAATTGCTTTCATGAAAAAACTAAGGTTTTCTGAAGGTTTCAAGAAAATGTACATTTTCTTATTTGAAACATATTTTTTATATTAGCATAAGTAAATATATGCTGTGTAGTACCCACCAAATAATCGAAAGGTCCTAATTGTCCGACGAGAATGAAAACTAGACTACTGCACGAGGCGACACGAACTCCGCGGTGTGCGTGTCGCTCACTGTCTCGGAGCACAATGGGAAAACTCTCGGAAAAACACGCGGCGCGCGCGGCTGAGTTTTTGCCCATCTTGATGGTGTCGTTATGTTTCGCGTGTGTTGATTGTTGTGATCGACCGTTCGGCAGCCGCCGAGCCAGCGATAGTGGAGGGGCAGGGAGGGGGGGGATCGTATATAATGTGAGAAACAGGTGTAACATTCTTGTGAACAAACGCGCAGTAGACCGCGCCTCGGCCAATCAGATTTGGATTCAAGTGCTGAGAAGCAATATACGACTACGAGCGCAAAGTTGCGTAAGATAAAAGTACCAATTTTCGGATCTAATTCTGGACACTCTTATTATTTTGGTCTTCAAACACGAGTATTTAAATTTTTAACATAGAATGTATCTATATATTCAATACTTATGTATTGTACAGGGTCTGCCAACGAAAACTTTTTACCTTGATTATTTGACCGTTATTGCTATTTAAGATTTTTTAGGAGGTAGTTACTCCAATTATAAAGGAATGAAGTGAAATGATAGTTAAAGAGTGATGTCACTAGTTCATAGACCATGTGTCTTATTTATAAGCAGTGAAAAATGTACTTAAAATGGGCACCAAATTAAAGGTCTTGATGAGTTGATTACAAAGGTATAAGAGTCGCGCAGTGTATCGTTCCAAACTACGATCCAAAAAGGTCCCAAATTTTAGACTACTTTCAAACTGATGTTTCTTTAGCAAAACTTAATTCAACTAAATGGATTCTAAAAATTCAAAATGTTACATTTAATAAAATTAAATGAAGAATTTAATGGTATAAATTCCATGTCTCAAACTGACTGAAAGTAGAAAATTCCAATTGAAATATCAACTTCCGGTTGATTTTGGAACATGGAGTGCACAGGAAAATACATCTTAACCGACTCAAAAACATTAGAAATACTCAAATTGTTTTTGCTTACTTATTTTAAAAACAAGATCAAACAAAATCCAACTTTTGAAATGAAATGAAAGAAACATAAAGAAAGTAGCCTAAAATTTGGAAACTTTTTGGACCGTAGTGTTGGAACAATATACTGGACAGCTTTAAAACTTTTACCTTTGTAATCAGCTCATCAAGACCTTTAATTTGGCACTTATTTTAAGTACATTTTCTATTGCTCAGAAATGAGGCGCATGTTGGTGTCACTCTTTATCACAACCATACCTCTTGAAAACAATATTGACAATATTGTATCGTTATTTTTGACAAAAATTACATTATATATTGGTTACAGAAAAATTAGGGTTGAAAGTTTTCACATTGGCGGTATATTTTATGTGTAGAAAGTTTAAATATTTATATTTTAAGAGCAAAACAATAAGAATGTCCAGGATTAGATACATGTCTGGGTATTAGTACTTTTACCTTATAGACGATCGGTATTTAAGTGATTTTTACTCAAATTTATTAAAAAGTTTATTTAAGAGATTTTTATTTGAGTTATTTTTATTTAATTTATATAAAGTGTTTTTATCGTGTGCATTGTTTCGTGACATGTAGTTTAGTGTTGTTGTGTGATTATGACAAATACACATACATTATATTTTTACATATATAGCAATCATGCCAATTTATATATAGTATTTGCAAAAGTAACATTGCCTATAAATACATAAACAATATAAAATTGTTTCGGTTTCCAAAAAGAGCTATCCGTGAACAATGGCTTAAAGCATGCAAGAGAAATGAAACGATAATTGTGTCTGTGTGTATAATTAAGAAAGAAGAAAATATATAATATATAAAGGGTGTTCCAAAATAATGGTATAACTGCTCTTGAGAATGTAAATTAGATCAAACGGAAGAAAAAATTCCTCTATTAAAAAAACCACGTAAAATTTTGAATTGCTAATCAAAGAAGACTTGTGAATGATCACCCACAATACGGTAGATAAGTTGTGATAGCGACACCTGTCGTCATGTGTTTGTGGATTAGATCGTACTGAACAAAAAAGTCCTGCACTGTTTTGCAAATAACCACATAGATTTTTAGTTATTAATTAAAGATTATTGGTGCATTATCGTGCACCAGTCTTCTTCGAGGTTTGACATAATTTGCAAGTCTCTAATGTGAGTTTTAAATTTCGACTCGAACACTAGCTGGAATCGTTTGCCAGTTTCCCTCCTAACTATCTCTCCTCTTCCTCCTCAGCTGGCGTTATCGCGAGAAATAGTTATGTCACGCGTCGGTTAGGCGTAATCAGCTAATAAACTGTGCGTGCAAGCAGATATAAATTTCATCGGCGAACAGTCGGCACGCTTGCAGTGCTGCATGACGCGATCAATGCCTCCCTCCGTCTTCTGTCCTCTTACTGTCGTCGTACTGCCAAAACAAACCGCGAAATCTTTATAAATTGCGAGCCATGTGTTACGGAAGCACTGTCGCGCTATGAGGAGACGTTTATTATTATAGTGCATCAGGCGTTCTGTCCGCACTGTCCACGATGAATTAGCCGTGAGAGATAGTGTTGAAGAGCCTGGGCCACATAGACATTTAAAATAGGCTCAGCATAGCGTGTCTTTGGCTGAATGGAGGAAGAGGTAAGGGGATTTTAAGGGAATTTTTCTGTACTAACCTCTATATACCAAAAACTCTGAAAGTATACATCCAATTAAAAGAAATGCAAGGCCTATAAAAGCCGGGCGCTTGCATGTTAATGCGAGTAAGTTTAATGTTTGACGATGTTAGACGCCCGCGCCGAATATTGTTCTGGTCTTATTATGTATGCTGAATGAATCAAACCTTTCACGTCAAATCCACCCTGAATCCCAGTTATTATTATTTAATTCCTTTCTTAAAAGATTTTCAGTTGTGCATTTCTTTAAACAGAAATCAAAGAGAAATATACAATTGGGAATTTTGAAAGGGGAACTAATTAAATAATAATAATTAGAATTCAAAATCGATTTGACGTGGAGAAGATTTGATACACCACGTGTGTTGTAAGAATGGAAAAATCGGCGCGTGTGTCTAAAGAAGAATTCATACTTTGGCAGGAAAGCAGAAAACAGAAAAGCAAAAGCCAATCAGAATTCGTCAGGTGGTAGTCGGCAGTTTCTGTTTTTTTGTAATATTATTATTATATTTATATTTATATTTTATAATAAATTCAATATTTATACATTTATAATATTTATAATATATTATTATATATATTTATTATTATAATTTAATTTTTATTATATATATATATTATATTTATAATATATTATTATATTTTATAATAAATTCAATATTTATATATTTATAATATATAAATTTTATAATATACTAAATTCAATAATAAAAATTTCGAAAATGCTTTTTATTGCAAAAAGGTCAAAGTGGATCGATTTTTTAAGATAAAACCGTAACTTTTTTTTTTAGTATTGCAAAAAGGAACAAAAGAAATTCAATAATAATTTTTATAATATTATTTTTATTAACATTTAACAGTGAAAATGCAGACAGAAAATACGGTAATATTTATACAATATTTATACAATATAATGAGTATAACATTAGGCGTGCTCACATGACATGTTCGGGAATATAATCCATTTTCTGCAACACAAGCTCCGCTATTTGTAATAGAGTTTTACATATGTCGTTTTTTATATGTTTCTTATATATGTCGCAACAATTAGCAATTTCGACTTATATTTTTGCATGCTGTGTTGTTGAAATTCTTCGCTATTATTTTACAGCGCTCCTGTGAAGTAGCGATAAAAATAATATTATGAGTTGCTGTTGAATTTGTTATGATTCCCTCGACAACACTGGAAGATCTCGAATGGCGTCGAACGCGAGGAAATAACGATCCGACACCACCACCGGCG
The DNA here is from genome assembly GCF_010583005.1 of Odontomachus brunneus. Lineage (NCBI taxonomy): Eukaryota > Metazoa > Arthropoda > Insecta > Hymenoptera > Formicidae > Odontomachus > Odontomachus brunneus. Next base: position 1,468,069 of record NW_022639470.1, read on the forward strand.
TTTTCGAAATACTAACTGTGTGCTTTGAAATCGCGAGCTGGGTTGTGCGTCGATCGGGGAAGTGTCCGTCGCGCAAACGTGACTGCGTCGCAAAATGTGGGACGCGAGTTCGGGTCTAGGCTGAGTTATTCAGATTAATTGTCTTTTAACGTTGCTCGCGCAGAAACGGGCAGCGCGAAGCGCAATCCGCCTCTCGGCGCGCTAACTCGCGACATTGCTCTAATCACGATGTCAATATTCACGATGACGCTCATCGAGTCGAGCTTTTTCCCCCTTTTGCAATTAAGCCCTTGACACACGGGTTAAATTACAGATACGCTTCACAGGCGCTTCAACGTGTTGGATTATGCGTTATGAAGAAATAGATCTATCGAGGGGAGTAAAGCGGCAAGCGTCGCGCTTTTACTAAAATGCCCCCTTTCTTCACGCGGAATGTTTAAACATTGAAAACACAAGCGACGCGTCGATGATAATCAGTGACAGCTGCTCGTACGCAAATGTTTGCATCATGCCGTGAGTGAAAGAAAGAGATATATAAAACGTTTATTGAGCATTCCAGGGTTAACGCTCTGAGAATGTGAGATACATGTATTGGAATATTAAGTGGAACACAACAATTTAAACTCAAGTAAACTTTTGTGATCGTGACCGAAATTTGACAATTTTTAAAATTATATTTATGAAGAAAATACGATATTTTAAATTATATATTTTATTTTAAAAATTATACAATTTTTTAAATTATATTTATGAAGAAAATACGATAACTAAATTTACATCATATACAATATTGGTATAAATTTTTGGGATTTTTGATACAGCTACAAATTTATGAAAGTTTACGCCCAATGTTTTACATTATATTTTGCATAAGATATATTGACTTGAACACATTTCGACCATTCTTTTCGTATATATTTTGTATTTATGTCTCGTCATCTTATAAATATGAGTGCTAAATATGAATGCCATGTGAACGACTTATAAGAGGCGCAACCTTCATGGATCGACTAGTAAAATTGCTGCCAAATTTACGTACATTTATGTCTTTTTTTGAGTCTAGGAAAGGAATATAAACAAAAAATGCAATTTAAAAATTAAAAAATTTAAAAATTATTACTAAGTAAGAGAAAGAAAATAGAGGGAGAAGTTAATTTTCATTCTGAACATATCGAGCTGATTACGAAACTGTTCTGGATATATCCATGAGATCATGAAAGATCGCGGTTTTCGATACGGTGATGTTCATGAAAAACATGCCTAGAGGGAGTTGACAGAGGAAAAAAGATTCCATCATCCGACTATCGTTCACACCACTTTAGCCTGAACCTGAGAGAGCTTCTTCGACGTCTCTCTGCGGGAATTCAGGTCGCTGGGCTCGCGTGTCGACGCTGCACGTGGCGAGGTCGCGGATGATCGAACGTTTCTCAACGAAACCGTTCCATCCCGCCAAGAACCTGCGTAATATTGTAATATACGTAAAGCGCCGCGAAGGGATCCTAATATATATATCGCACGGTGTCGGGAGCAGCGCGGATATAATGCAAATAATGCGAGAAATAAGGTGGATGACGAGAGAGAGAAAGAGAATGGCGGCGGTAGTAGTAGTTATAAAGATTTGTAGGGACAGGTTCTCCCCCGACTACCTACGAGCGCGCATGCAGCTGTTGCATCCTCATCTAGGAGAAGAGGAGGTCTGTAGTAGATCTTCCTCGTCCTCTCTATATCGTCTTTGCTCTCACGTGCGTGCGCGGGCATTCCGCGTTTCCCGCTCGCGCCTACCTTCACCGTACACCCACACCCGCACCGCAACACACCGCGGATCTTGCCTCTGTCTATCTATCTATCAACCTACCTACCTATCTACCTACTTACCTACCTACCTACCTACCTACCTACCAACCAACCAACCAACCAACCAACCAACCAACCAACCAACCAACCAACCAACC
>NW_022639470.1:1470087-1476559 GCF_010583005.1 Odontomachus brunneus
GTCGAGTCATCACGGCCTTGCGGCGGGTTTTTAATGTTTTCAAAATTCTCCATTCTAGTCCCACGAGTGTGGTTGGTCTACGATACTCCGCGGGCAGAGCCCCCTATGCCCTCAGACGGAGGGTACTCCCGGCTAATACTGTGGGGGTCGCACCAAGTCCCCACAGGATCGCTCAAGACAGATATATTTTGACACCCTCTGCCATTCACCCCTCAGCGCGCATCATACCTTGGATTGGGTGTGGTGTGGGGATCTTTGTTCGGCGCCCCACGATCCTAGGCCGGTTGCCCCACACAGGGCTCACGAGTCCGGCCTACCCGGAGGTATATTGGGTGCATCATCAGGAGCGGCACCCGTCGCCCCGTCCCAGAGGTCCTTCATTAGCTGTGGTTTTATAAACATCAGGGCTCTCACCCCCTGATGCCCCCACAGCCTCCGGATCCTCTGGCGCCATTGGTCCGCGCCTGCTTATTCTCACCCACTTAAGGGCAGTTATTCGCAGGTACCCACCATATCTGATGGGCATTCCCCTATCCGCCACCTGGGGACGCGCTCGGTCGCGGCGGCCACCGCGTTCTAACCCCTGTGCTCCGACCGGACCACAGAGGCCAGCCCGAGAACCAACCAACCAACCAACCAACCAACCAACTAACCAACCAACCAACCAACCAACCAACCAACCAACCAACCTATCTACCTACCTACTTACCAACCTACTTACTTACCTATCTACCTATCTATCTATCTACTTACCTATCTACCTACCTACCTAACCTACCTACCTACCAACCTACCTACCTACCTACCTACCTACCTATTTATCTACCTATCTACCTATCTACCAACCAACCTACCTACCTATCTACCTATCTACCAACCTAGCTACCTACCTACCTACCTATCTACCTGATCTACCTACCTACGTGATCCTGCCCGGCTAACATACTGCCACACTAACAACCGCCATTCTACCTCATAACGGTACATCACTCCGCTCCTATGTGGTCCTTTCGGTTATGTCGCCGGAGCAGCTGGAGAACGGCGACGAAAAGACGGCGTGACGGAAGCACGACGGAGAAAGGGAGAGACGTTGCCTCGGAGGAGTGAGTGGACGGACAGGGGGGTCAACAGAGAGGAGGGAGACGGCTCACCGGGACAGAGGGGCAGGACAACGAGAGCGGGACACCCAGTTTGGGACCCGTTCCGACACTTACGTCAAAGCGCCTGACGAAATTTCGTAATAACCGCGCCGCTGCCGCGCCGCCAACGCCACAGCGATCGCGATCGGAAACGCGAGTAATTAATGCAGTCCCCATAATTCGTTCCGCTCGACTGAAAGCATCCGTGACTCGACGATGCCCTGTACTCGTAAACGTGCGTGCCCGCGTAAGAAATCTTTTGAAATCTACTTGGCGCCCAATCGGATTCCCCAAAATAACTAACGAGGTTCTGGTTAGAAGTTTCAAACGCGCGATTCTAAGTGAGGAAAGGAGGAGGGCCAATAAGGCCAATTTTTGGGCCATGAATGTCGCACCTTTTTAATGAAATATCCGTATAGTTAAGGTCGAGAGCTTTTCGAAACACCTATACAAACTTACGTTGAGGAAAACTAGAGGTACGCGCCATTAAATATATAAAAACAATATTCTACTATAAAACTATATATAAAATATATAAACTATATATAAAATATATAACTATATATAATATATTCTGCATATAAAAAAAGTAAATATTGACAAAAACGGACCACCTTCCGAGGACGATGACCTTCACATATGTTGTCAAGGTCATCATCTTGAGTAACATTCAAAAGATTATAGCCGTCGTTCATTGTTTGTTAAAAAGTTATTAACAAAAGAAGTTTTATAAAATTCTACTGTCATGATGATAGTTCTCATAGAACATGCACGCACGCACGCACACACAAATGTACAAACTCACATATAAATGCAATAAAAATAGTTTATTTAGTTCTTATAAAGAAGCAAATATTACTATCGCCCATTCTGTGTCCTTCATTACCTAAATTTTGAAGGTGCATAACTCTGGTTTTCCCCAACGTAAAAAAGTTTTTATAGGGCGTTTTGGAAAGCTTTCAACTTCAACTATACGAATATTTCATTAAGAAAGTGCGACATTCACGGCCAAAAAATTGGTCTTATTAGCCTTCCTCCTTTTCCCCATTTTTTCTAGTTTTGATTATACATTAAAATTGAATAAAACAGACACTGATTCCAAATTATTTCATTTTTCTGTAAAATACACTGAAAAGTGCTTGAAAAATCTTCCTTCTTCAATTTTTGAATGAAATTTTCCTAGGAAATAGGAATTTTCCTATTGATGTCATAGTGGGGTAATCAATTTTGGGATAAATTTGGGCACTCTAATTAGAATCTATACTGCAATGTGGTAAAACCTTGGGAAATTTCTATCCGAGTATGTATCTTCCCGTAAATTTGTCTCCTGCGCCCTCCTTCCCTCTTTCCCTCTCTTCCATTCTGCACCCCTCACGCTGTGCGCTCGTGCGCGTTCTCGCGTATGAGAGAAGCGATTAACGTGGTCACGCGACGAATACGCTTTTTTCCTCCTTTTTCTTCTTCGCAAAAAAAAAAAAAACACTTTGTTTTGCCGGTAATTCCGCGCGGACGAGCGAAAGAACGAAAATGCCGAATCGATAGTCGAGTTCTGTTTTTCATCGAGGGGGGTCGATCGGTCGGAAGTACTTTCGCGAGGGAGAAGCGCGAGACGCGCGCGATTGCCCGCGCTTCGCGGCCGTTGCTCTGTGCGTACGTGCATACGCACATGTAGCGCTCGCATCTTTCTCTCTTTCTTTCTCCTGTGGCAACTGCAGCGTGAGATCGTGAGCGTGAACGCGAATGCGAGTGCGAACGCGACGTGCACGCGTGAGCGAGCTCCTGCTCGAGCGCGCGCTCACTCGCGGTGCGTCTGTGCGTGCATGCGTGCGCGCGTACGTGCCGCGCGAGTACTTTCACACGGAGGTGAACAACACGCCACGGTATCCAGGCCAGGGGTGGCCAACCACCACCACCATCACCACCACCATCACCACCGCCGCCGCCGCCGCCGTCGCCACCGCCGCTACTCCCGGCTTTACTGAAGACACCGACTCTGTCAGCTACTTCCTCGCGCAACGTCTCTCCGTGAGACGCGAGAGAGTGAGTGTACTTTCCATTTGTTAACACAAGTCAACACAAATATCATTCTATTTTCGTCACTCATTGAACATGTGAACCAAGACAGAGTGATGCTTGTTGGGTCGACTTGTGTTATTAATTGAAAAGCACCCAGTGTGTTGTCCTTCCCTTCCACGCGGTGCACGCATGCATGTGTGCGTACACGCGCATGAAGCGGCACCGCACTCGCCACCACTGTCGTCGTCGTTGTCGCTGTCGTGTAGTTTACTCAGTGTTAACATGCCTTGACGAGATCCTTGATATCGAGCGCGATAACCTTCCTTCCTTGGCAGCGAGCATCGCTGTCTATTAGGCGTTCCTCATTTGGAACGCTGTGTCGAGGCCGAAGTCCTATCAGCTACCGCAGCCGCGAACGGGAGGAGCGATGATGAGTATACATGACGTGATCCGTGCTTTTGTACGGTTGTACTCGCAAATGCGTGTGAATCGGGAATAGTGAGCGCGACGTGAAAGCTTGCATTTTGCGCACGAGAGAGAGAAGGGGGAGGTAATTAAGAAGCGCGTTAACAAGGGAGATCGTTCGGAAGCATTCTCGTATTTCAGAAGAATTATAAATATATTATAAATTATATATAACTATAACTATATTTTAAGTTTAACTATATTATATATATAACTATAACTATATTATAAATTTTAACTGATTTCTTACATTTTTCGCATGAAGGGTTGTTCTTTAATAAATCTGATGCGTTGAATACGAATGTGTCCTCACAAACTGTTCATCACGTTATGTTTCCGAGAGAACAGATTTAAGCAAAAAATGTGTTTTTAGCCATTTTTATAAATTCGTAACGTATGAACAAGATGTGTCAGCAACTTTGAAAAGGTATTATTGAAACTTGAACTTTTATTTAACTTTTACTTAACTTTTATTTATTTTAAAAATTTATTTTAAAAATTAAAAATTTTATTTATTTTAAAAATCCGGAAATTTAAAGTTCTTCATAGAAACTATCCTTATGTCGTGTTGGATCCGTAATTTCTAATTTTAAATATTCGACATTACACTCAGCATAAGCAACCATGAAAACTTCTTCATTAGGTTCATTATGTCTGCTTATAATAAAGTTTCACCAGATTCCCATTTTCCAAAATAAAGAATTTTTTTATTTAGCTCTAGGTTGATTTTGCAACTTCAACATAATCTAAGAGTGATATCTGCGACGTGGATGAATGGACTTTTTCTATAATTTTTATTATTTCCTGGACCTGTCCTTAATAAGAATTTATCTAGAAATTTGTTAGAGAGAAGTGAGATGTAATTTTGTTACCTTGTATAAATTTATGATAGTGCTTCATCCCCTTGTGAGGGTAACTTCTACGAAGTTATACTTTAAGTTCCCGATTTTTTTAAATAAAGACAAATATTCGAGCTTTAATCTCAGACTTTTTTGAAGTTGTTGGCACATTTGATTCATGCGTTATGAATTTATAAAAATGGCCAAAAACAAGTTTTTTAAGGTTTAGCCCCTATTTTCTCGAGAAATCTAACATGATAGGTAATTTTCAAGCTTATATTTCAGCGCACACAACTAAAGAACGACATTTTTATGATAAACATGCAAAATTTTGTGATATAGTGTTATTAATATGACAGGATTCTCTTTTTCTCTCTGTCTTTCTTTTCCCCTGTTTTTCTTTAACTTTTCTTCAGAGACGAATTCATGAGAATTTATAGAGTTGTGTATATAAACTGAGCGTTCTACTGCGAAAGCTTGACCAGAAAAGGATATCTTGTTAGTGAAGGTATTCAATCTTTGTCTAACTTGACTCCTATTGCAGCTAGACAAAGATCGAATGCCTGTAGACGGTGGAAGAGGACTATAGCTGTTCTTCAAATTTTTCCCTCAGATCTTTTATAAAAAGCGTAGTCTATGTATATAAGTCTATATTAAAATCAAGAGAAAATAATGTAATTTAAAAATGTTATAAATATAACATCTATCAATTATATGACGAAATACCCTTTTTTCTTGTGAGATTTTGTGCACGGAAATTAAGTTTGGTGGAATTAACCAAATATCTGGTGAAATATGAACGAACCAGAAATCTGATTGAAGTTAACAAAATTATGTTCAAATTAACAAAATTTCTGATTAAAATATAAGTTCCAAGTTCTGGCTAAAAATCTTATTAGATTGAACAGAACTCTATTAACTTTAACCGAAATTTCTGGTTCATATTTCATCAGACATTTGGTCGATTCAACCAACATTTTTCTTCCGTGTGGTGAATGTCTAATAAGTGTCCCCATCTAAACACTTGTTCGTAAAGCATGTGGTCCTTTAGACTAAAATTTTAAATAAGTCGTATTGAAAGAGTCGAAGAGCACAGTCAACAAGACCGTTTAATTGACTTATGAACCGTATAATATACGGTAATAGACCGTATATTATTTTATTATATGGTAATAACCGTATAATATACACTGGTTTTCTTAACACTGATTAGGAATTCCGAAACTATATCTCACTTTTATTGGTCTATTTAATAAATCTAACCTCTGATCCAGACTTATCAGCTTGTGTATTCAACCATCCTGACATCACCCATTTTACAAATGTTTATTCACAATTCACAATCACTGTTCGTTATTTTTCTTGTGAACAATATTTGAAAAAGAAAAATTGGACTTTTTTTAAAAAATATACATACACGTTTCCCCTTAAAAAGGCGAAGTTACTCATTCTCGTAAGAACCGTTGGACAATGATGCGCGCATCGCAAGCTTTGTCACAAGTATATCTATAAAGGATAAAATTATTATAATCTTTCATACATTTGTGTGTGCGCGCGCGCACACCACGATAGGACGGCTTGACATTAATTATGACGGTTCTTAAGGATTCGGATGCGGAATTATTACGCGCTCGCGCGCTTGTCAGAGATACCGAGCCGCTGCCACCGCGACGGCGGTTTCTGAAATCGCAAATAACCGCGGATACTAACGAGAAGAGCAGCTGTTCCGTATAATTTTCCACGGAGCGACGCTGTTTTACAGCGGCGCGGCCGATACTGCCTGCGAAAGTTATATATAAATAAGCGCGATCGTTTGTGAATTGTCAAAATCGCCAAGCCACGCGCGAATGGACCGCACAATTTCGAAAATAGATCGTTTAAATTGCCGCTGAAATCCTAGACAATTGATGTAACAGCGTGCAAAACGAGACATTAAAAAGAGAGAGAGAGAGAGAGAGAGAGAGAGAGAGAGAGAGAGAGAGAGAGGGAGAGGGAGAGGGAGAGGGAGAGGGA
>NW_022639470.1:1477135-1479914 GCF_010583005.1 Odontomachus brunneus
GAGAGAGAGAGAGAGAGAGAGAGAGAGAGAGAGAGAGAGAGAGAGAGAGATGTATAACACAATTATGTCGACACCGTGGATAAGTACACGGATTTGCCGCGCCGCGATCGTTGTCGTCGTTGTCGGCGCTTATCGAGCGGACCGATTACGCCGATTAAGTCTTGTATCGGCAGCTAGCGGGCTCCGGGTACCTGTTTATCTGCCAGCTGCTTGTACGATAGCAATTAAGCCGCGGAGTATGCGATTTACGCTTAGACGCGTGTTTGATATCTTCCTGTTTATTCCTTTATCGCGGCGCGGCGCGACTTGCGAGTTCCGTGCATAAACTGCGTTTAATGCACCGCTCGATCGCGCGTGCGCACACGCGAGATCGAGATAATTAGCGTAAAAATCGCCTGCACGCCGCGTCGCGACTCGTTCGCGCGTCCCGTTATGTCGCGTCCCTCTGCGAGAGAGAGAGAGAGAGAGAAAAGGGTCTTATCGTCTGGCACATCGATATCTGCCATCGACAGCGAGGTCGCCGGTCGTTGGGATTATTATTCGCTGAAGAATAGTGGTCACCGGCATCGGTGACGGGGCAATTTGCCGAAGTATACATAAATAAGCTTTGCCGAAGAGAAAGGCGACACGCGTTCGCAAACGCGGAGATGAGGAAAATTCGCCGATACGTGGATAATCGGATACTTCCGACGTTTTTGTCGAAGCAACTTTTCGAGTGCCTTTAAATGACTTTTCGAGAGCCCACTCGCCCTGAGATCGCGAAGTTCGATAGCCTTCTCATATAATTTCGTTAATACAATCGTTCTCTCTCTTTTTTCTTTCTCTCTCTCTCTCTCTCTCTCTCTCTGTCTCTTTTCCGTACAGGACTACACGTATCCCCAGTTTTAAATAAACAATACCAACATATCTTAAAATTTAGAATCCTATATAAATAGAGAAGCGACATTGAAAGTCGATAAGTGCGATATATTGAAAAGTCGCCATCTTATTTCTTCATATGAGACAGGCTCGGCGAATGGGATTTAGTCTCGGCTATATTAAAAGAAAATATGTGACAGATAGAACTCAAGGTTAGGTTATAGGATAAAAAAAATCTATATAAATAATAGCTGCTTGCTCTTTATAATCTTAATTTACTACATCAGAGTTGCAGCAAATATTCTTCTGTGATGTCAACTACGAATACATTCTACTATATTATTCATTTTTACTCGTTCACACACAATAGTAGGAAACAATATGGCGCTGAATTACATAATGCAATTAGTCAATCAGATGGTCTTCCTCAATGTTCAATGCTTCTCTATTTATATAGGACTCTAATCGTACTGAAATTTAAAAAATAATCTTCCTCAGTTACGATAGCTTATCTTTGGAATTTCTTACTGGAAAAAATAATAATAATAATAGTACTACTGGAAGAAAATTTCTTATTGAAACTTCCATTTTACTTTTCTCCCAATACTTATCATACAAGAAGCTTTTAAGTTGCGAAGAGCGAGTCAAAAATTTTATTGTCCAATTTTGATTTTTGTTAATGTTTTTTCTGAGCCTGAGCAGTCTAAAGTTAGTGTATACAACAGCAGTCTGCATAGAAATTTCTCAAGATTTTCCCAGACACAACGAAAATTCCAATTAGAATCAAATTTGTCCTCAACTTGGTTATTCCACTGCGATACCAATTAGGAATCTCATTCTTGTTCTAAATATGAGTCTTTTCTAGAAATCTGGAACCGAAACAGAAATAGAAATTCGCGCTGTTTTTCAGTCGATATATTTTTATGATACGAAACAGTGAATCCTATTTTTATTCCAAATGTTATATTAAATATAAAAAAATATTTTTAAAACACTAAGTATCTTTTACTGAATAATTAAACTATTTGGAAAGTCAATATATGCTTTGTTCAATTCTAATGTAAAATTCTAATGTAAAATGAAAACTGGAGAAAGAATATTTGGAAAACTTGAGGTATTTTTCACTCAGAGGTGTATATTTTACACTAATTAATACTGTACTCAATTTTTTTATTACACATTGCGTACTCGAAGGGATTTTATTCCATAAATTACATAAACACCTGATTAAAAATATATCTCACTATCTTGATGAGGTTGATCCTAATCAGTTATCTGGTTTGCACAAGATGATACTATTAGATCCTATGAGAAGTCGCATATAACGCAGCGTGGCGATCAGGACCTTATTGGTAATAAAGATTGTTAATAGCGACAGTTTACGCACATCACTGATCACGCAGATAACTGATTGGCATCAACCTTGATGCCAGTAGCATGGGGTAAATTTCTAATCGCGTGAGTGTACTCATCTCTCCCGGCGTGAACGTCGAATTCGCTTTTCGCGACGGCGTTCGTCGGTGTCATGACAGGAAACGTGGGCACGGTGCCACCTGCGAGCGAGCCTCGAAGACTCTCGCTCGCGGAAGATCTCTGCAGGTGCGAGCGTGTCAATTTAGCGACGACGACGACGACGACGGTGACGGCGACGGCGAACGCATACGATGTCGGCATACCGAGGAAGACTAAGGAGCCTTAAGGAGCGAGGCTAAGTGATGCAAGTCCTCCTCCGTCGCGCGTATACGTCGCGGTGCAATGCCCTCGCGGACGGACTTAGAGATAGTATCGTCTACACCCACACGATGACGTCGCGCCGCGCGCATTCGCGCCTCTTTATATCGCGCGCTCTTTTACGCGGCGCGATAACTGGAGAGAGAGAGAGAGAGAGAGAGAGAGAGAGAGAGAGAGAGAGAGAGAGAGA
>NW_022639470.1:1480935-1510387 GCF_010583005.1 Odontomachus brunneus
GAGAGAGAGAGAGAGAGAGAGAGAGAGAGAGAGAGAGAGAGAGAGAAGAGGCGAGACACGTTTCGAGTTTACCTTCTTCTTCTTCTTCGGTTCTGTACTGAACTCGAGATTAATACACTTTGCGGTTATCGAGCGAGCAAAAAAAGCGAGCTTTTAGGCTGATTATATACCTACATCGATTGCATCGACACACCATAAAGCCTAGAAGAGAGGATCGATATCCGTCTTAACGAAAGGCTTGCTCGGCTCTTTTCGAGTGGATTGGAAACGCGAGTTAATCGTCGCCGTTCGTTTTACTAGAGGTATCGACACGACTCGGCCGGGTCGGATTGGTGAGGTAATCGGTGGCAATTAATACACGTCTCGGACACGCCGCGAATATCCACGTCTTTCTGCTCGCGTGAATGCACCGCGCGCGAGAAGCGTAGAGAGAACGAGCGGCCACTATGAAAGGAAATACATACTTTATGCGTTCGGACGGCGTTAAATGAATCGCGCCGATACCGGTCGGGACGAGTCGTCGGATATTACGCTTCATAGACGCGACGCCGGCCGTCTTGGTGATATGAATATGACGTATGGTTATTCAAAGATGCAAATGTGGACAGTCTCTACGTCCGCTCGGACGGCGCGCGAGATCCGCCGCGTCCTACTTTTCTTCGTGGTCGAACGCGCGGAATTTTATTGGCGTCCCCGCCCGCCCGCTCGCGCGCGAGTCTCCGCGAAGAGCGCGCGGAGGTGAAACTAAGTCAGAGATACGACGACGACGACGACGACGACGATGACGACGTTTCCCTCTGATATGGTAAGCCGGCTTCTGCCGCCTCTCTTCTGCGCCAGATCTCGGCGAGCATAATTTTCACGCGGAGCGGGCAACTCTTTGCGCTGGCGTCTAATTGGCCGACTCGTAGGTCGTGCGCATCTATTTTGAGTCCCCGTCTGACAAGGGGCTGTTCTCCTTTGTCCGCAGCCAAGTAAATAAATTTTGTTACCGATCGGTAAAGAATGTTTCAGCGCTCCAAAACGTCCGCGAACTTAGGGTTCCAGAAATTGCGAATTTTATTCATATGATTTCGAACAATATTTCATCTTTGCGCACTGATATTTGTAGTTTCGCTCTGTATAAGCGTTTGCAATTCTAAAATATGCAAAATATGAGAGCTGCACTATCCTCTTAAAGGACCGTCTACAATGGGAGTAAAGTATGGCTGTAAAAAGTAAGAGTAAAAAACTGACTAATCGCAGTCGAAATGAGAAGAATAATCGACTCTGATTGATCAATTTCTTAGGCCCGATCTACAATAGATGGAGTAAGGAGTAGGAGTAAGACGAAATGGAAATATTTATTTCGCTTACTCCCTTACTCCAATAAAAGTTTGCCCGTTTACATCACATGGAGTAAGCCTAAATTAAGTAATAAAGCGTCTTCTACAATGGCAGTAGGAGTAGTAGTAAGAAATAAGCAGTAAGTAAATAGACCAATCACAATCGATTATTTTTGAAATGTAAGAATGGAATTGGTCAATTTGCTTACTGCTTATTTCTTACTACTACTCCTACTGCCATTGTAGAAGACGCTTAAGAGCTGGAGTAAGGAGCTGGAGTAAGGGAGTAAGCGAAATAATGCGTCATCTACAATGGCAGTAGGAGTAGTAGTAAGAAATAAGCAGTAAGCAAATGGGCCAATCACAATCGATTATTCTTAAATCGTGAGGATGGAATTAGTCAATTTGCTTACTGCTTATTTCTTACTACTACTCCTACTGCCATTGTGGACAACGCATAAATTATTTCCATTTCGTCTTACTCTTACTCCTTACTCCATCTATTGTAGATCGGGCCTTACTCTTATCTCTTATGCTAGATTCACACTTAACGCGATTAGCGACGAGCGATGAGCGATATCCAATGAGAGCTCTTATTTCTTTTTAAAGCAATATTCTCATTGGACTCATCGCTAATCGCGTCCAGTGTGAATCTAGCATTACAGCCATACTTTACTCCCATTGTAGATGGTGCTTAAGACTTGACACGTTTGCTATCACTGATCATCCGGGAAACTATTTACTGTTTACCCGTCCACCGTAAACTATCCAGTACATTCTTTTATATAATCGCGTAAAATAGACTTGATTGGTTCATATGTGTGTGTGTGTATGTTTGTGTGAACGTAGGATGAGAAATTGTCGCGCTGCCACGTTTGTATGGCGTCAGTTTCTCATGAGAATCGGTGCGTCACTCGTGCGAAGCGTGGTAGTGAACGTTTCGAGCAGTCGCCGTCGCAAATCAGAACGTAAAAATATCATGTCGAGATTTTTCGACCGCGATCAGTAGACTCGCTCACACCGCTCAACACTTCGATGGCCGTGGAAAATCCATTTGTGGTATTACAGTTCATAAATCGCTCCAAAAATCCGATATTCGATTTCCGACGAGTAAATATTCGCTGGAATAGCGCGTTCACGCAAACTAGTTCGCTCGTTCGCGCTCCTAGGAGATTGATACTTCCCTCTCTTTCTCTCTCGTTGGGAAAATCTCGTCGCATAAATATTCATTCCGAATTCACACCGGGCAGGTTGGGAGGGAGGTGGTACGGGGGCGAGGAACTTCGCCTCCGCCGTCTATCTCCGATATCTTCGATCCGCGCGCGGGTTATTAACCCGAACGACGCTAACCGGCCGCGCGGCGGCCGTTATCCGACTAGAAAGTGGATTGAAACGTGACACGCGGCTGCGTGACATTTATTTTATCGGAGCAATGCACGTGCGGCCTATTATGATTGACTTTGTGAGCCGCGCCGCGCAGCTTCCACCGTGGAGTCACGTAACGATTTGAGCGTTCGGCTATCAGGAACTCGTGACTTATCGGAAACGCGATAAAGGTAGAGCGGAAAAGCGAGTAGGCTGCGAGCTGATAGTCGAAGAAACCGGCGAGGCGAGCACTCATTCCGCGGTGCCGAGCGTTTTTCCTAACGCTTATCTTCAGGCTCCGCTCTTTACAGCTGCAGTAAGTCACACAGAAGACTCCGTTAATGCCACCTCATTCCTTATAGCGTAATGACATTCCAGATTTTCGCTCTCGCGCACAGAGGAGCATTATATTATAAATATTCGTACGTCGTGGCTTAAGGAATTCTCCGAATGATCAACAGACACGATGCACGAATATTTATAATGTAATACGCCTGCATGAGATCGAAAATTTGAAATGCCATTATGCTAAGGAACGGGACAGCGTTAATGGAGTCTTTTGTACAATCGTCAGCATTTAAAATGGAGTTATCATAACCTAAAATGAAGGTAATCTATTTGACACTTGGTGGAGGAAAAAAGAGAAGGTAGCATGATTGTATACTGAGAGATAAAGAATAGTTAATTTAAAATTATAATAATTTTCTGCGTTAACTATATCTTCTTGTGATTCTAACAAAAAAAAAAAACGTATAGAAATAGTGTGTATGCAAAGTTATTACCACTGACACCATATAATAACACTTACTAGAAAAAATGACTTTTCTGTCTATGATTCTCCTATTATGCGATTATAGTTATAAATGCTAAATACTTTTCGTGCAGGATGGTTTGGAAAATGCATCTGTAAAAAGCAGATTGACCAATTTGTTAAAAAGCAGATTGTTTCTTTTTTTATCGAAAGAGAGATACTTGGAATTTACAATCACTAAGGATCAGTCCTGGCCAATAAAAGCCGCACAATAATATTGATAGCGAGTAATAATCTTTAATTATTATCTCCTAGCCAAATCTCTAAGGAAACATCTTGGGGACGTCCTCGAAATGTGGGACGCCTTCTGGGCATTTTTAGGACGTCCTTTGGAGGTCTGTTGATTATTATCCTCCCACAAGAAATTGTTATTTGCTACCAACACCATTGCGTGACTCTTATCGACCAAAATTAATTCTTGATGACTGAATATATACTTTGACACAATTTAAGTTCAGTTCTTGGAATTTACGTTGCGCGCACTTCCAGTTTTCCGTCGCATATCTCAGTATCTCCATTGCCGGTCGCGTTACCGACGATTCTTACATATCTGTAGGTGCATCTTATAAATATGCAAATCCAAATGCATCGCGAGCCTGCGGGGCGGGATTCAGCGCGTCTGGAATAGATGATTGTGCGTCGTCGTAAATTCGAATGTTAGCGCGTGATAGATAAGCATAATTTTCCGTTAATACATGTTTTCTGGGCGACGCTTGATTATGGGTTGGCATTGCGCGTTAAAGTCGCGGCTTTCGTATTTGTTGTACGTGGTGAAGAGTCGTCCCTCGGAGAACAGACGAGACACGCAGGATTTAATGTCTCTCGCATTCAGCGGCGGCTCTAAACGAGAAAGGAAGAGAGAGAGAGAGAAAGAAAGGCAGGGGGAGAGAGAGAGAGAGAGCTGCTTGCCCTCGTCGTCGTTTGATACGCGACGTCGCTCCGCGCTCAACATAGCAAAACTCCATTATTTCTTCCCTGCAATTATTTACCAGCTTCTGATAATTATACCGCGGTAACGAGTATCTGGATTGAATTATTGGTCGAGGGGCCACGACGTATTAATTTATCCATTTACCTTAATTCCCCTGGTAAAATACACTGGCAGAAATAATAATAGTTGAGACCGTTATAACGTCTCGTATTGTGCACAGAACTGTCGGGGGTATTTTGAACAGCAAATCTTTCGATGCGTCATTTTCATCAACCGCTTATATATGTGCTTTCGCCGTTGCCGAAAGAACGCTAATTAATATATTTTGATTACTCTCTTTTAAAAAGTCGTATAATCAGGAGAAATACACAAGAAATCGTAATAAAATCTTGCAAAGCCGAACAGTTACGTACATTTTCTTTTTTATATTCTACGCAAAGGACAGGCCTAACAATTTATCACGAGCTGATTGAGGTTTTAGAGAGAAAATCTCATAATAAAAATTACTATAAAAGTCTCGTAACAAAGTCGATATTATGCTTCGATTTATCATCCTGCCATTTCGCACATCCTATTCATATTTTAATAGAGAGTGTTCTGCCATTAAGAAATTATTAAAAATGTGCTATATTCCCTAGCATGTGATAAACTCTACTGAATTTATTCCTCCGTCGCTGGAAAATATGATAAAATTGATAAAATTAAAAGAAAAACTGATAAAATTAAAAAAAAATTGATAAAATTAAGAAACTTTATATGATGAAAAAGCTTCTGCAATATTCTCTCCATATACATTCGAGTTATTACGAGTGCAAATATTTCGAATCTTTCTTTCAGTGATTTATTACAAGCGTTACATTTTAATCCAAAATTATAGTCCGCGCATAAACATCGCGATCGATCGACAGGTTGTACGGCAGCGGGATTAACGAAGGCCGATTCCTACGGAATCGGATGAAACCGTGCGAACACACACCGACTGGCTGCTGCTGCTGGTGTTGAGTTTCGACTACCTTGGCACAGATCCGCTCTTCGGAATTGCCGAGCGCGGAGCGTCGCGTCGCGTCGTATTAAAATTTAAGCCGTGCGCAAAATCGGTTATGCATAAATCAAAGGCGCGATGCATTCTTTAAGGTCGATAACACATTGTCGCCGTCTAGCAGCTTCGATCGTAGTTTCATCTCGACGTGCCGGATATGTCGCTCAGGGAAGCAGTATTCGGTGCGCATGTCTGATGTATTTTTGAGGCAGCTCGAAGACGAACTAAGATCGATTGGAAACTTGGATGCCGAAGTTGCAAAACATTTCTCTGAATAAAATGAAAGATCTCGACAGAAAGATGGACTAAGAAAAAAAAGAGAGAGCAAAAGGCTAAGCGGCAAAAACGAACTTGTCTGGGTCACTATCTTGCATAGAAATTTCCCAAGATTTTTTCAGATACTGTATAAATTCCGATTGTCTAAATTTGTCTCATAATTGCTTATTCTACTACGATATCAATTGAGAATCCTATTCTAGTCTTAAACATTGGTTTTCTGTCTAGAAACAAAAATATTATGGAAACTCTTGTTTTTTTTTCAGTCGGAAACATTGATACACTTTTATGGTATCGACCAGAAGAACCAATTTTTGTTCTATTGCATCCAGTGGAACAAAAAATTGAAGAAATATTATTTTTGAAACAGAGTATTTTATTGAGTAATGAAATTACTATTGAGAAATAGTCAATATATAGCGTTTTAGAACATAGAATGAAGATCAGAAAGAGTATTAGGAAAACTTTGGATTTAAATTTTATTTTAAATCGCGTATTTTAGATATTAGAGGAGAAGGTAGGAATGTATGTATCACTTTTTTATTTTAGACGTACAATCCAATATTCGATACAATAATTGCATCAAGAACTGTCAGAAATATCAGCGAATATATCTTTTATAATTTACTCATAATCATTTAAAAGAATAAACTGTTAAAAGAGCACAGAATTTTTTATAACTTTTATAATTTGGTGTGAGAAGTGGGGCTTCGGAAAATGATGTAATAATATGAGCCAGATACAAAAATAAAAAAAGACTTACTTTTTATTATTATTAAGTTGATGTTAAAACAACTATTTTCATGGAATTTTTTTAAATGCAAAAATTATAAGTTAAAAATTAAAATATTTAAAAGAAATACTTAGAAGAATACTTAAAAGAATTTCCTATGATAATTAAGAAAATTAAGCTTAATAATGCTCAAAATATGTAGAAGTCCTTTAGATCTTATGAATATAAATCGTAAGTAAAAATATCACTTTCACACTCGTCGTGTAAGACATGGAAATATAAGACGTGGAACACCTTATTCTATATTACCACTTTTTGTTATTCTTCAAACGACTCAATGAATCTGAAAGAGTAGGAAGAACCTTTTCAAATAATGAAATCTGCGATTTTGGAGTTTAATTTTATTATTAATCGACATACTATATTTAACATATTAGATTTATTAATTAAAACAGGAAAACCATTTTTGAGTATTTGTGAAAAGTTTTAACAGGAAGAAAAACAAGGAACGAAAGCGGCTTCTCTCGACATTATAATTGCATTAAACGTTGTACTACCCCTTTGGTGGCCGATAAAGACCCTAAAGATTGTGTTTATTTCTGTTACCAACAGATCGCAGCAATTGTTTAAGAAATGTCAGCCTTCTTTCATATTACTACCCTTGTTTCATATATTCCCATCTTCTCCCCTATACTTCTAACCAGAACCCATAGAATCAGAAGCCATAATTATGAAGAACCAGACTGGATCCCCATTCCAGGTCTCAAGAAACTTTTTATGCGCGTTATTGACGAGAAATCGTCCAATCCATCAACCTGATTCTCGTAAATTTCCATTAACTAATCATTAAAGCAACGTTTCCGACGCTTCATATCAGCGTAATATTTCGTATATCTATACATCTTTTCCGTATTTATTCATTGGTGATAGAAAAGTCGTCTTTCTCCACGATCAAACACACGAAGCTCGAGCGCAAATATATTGAATGTATGGTTCATTGGCGCGGTTTGCATGCCGTTAATTGGCCGATCGTCGGCAGAATCGAATTTCCGTGACGGGCGGCCGCGCGAGAAAAAATCACTCGGCGGTCGCCGCCGTCGTCGTCGTCGATAATATTGCAATGGCGAACGCGCGGCTCGCAGCGTTTCGGATCCAAAATTCTCCCGACGACGACGACGACGAGGACGACGTCGACGGCGACGAGGTCGTTGCACCCGTTGGCCGATGAGCGAATTCGAGAGATCGAGGGGGGTTCCTCTCTCCGTCCGCCGAGGTTGCGGAGTAGGGTGATGGGTGGTAGGCAGAGAGAGGTTGATGCCCGGGTTTACTTCCTAGTCTGGGTTGCCTGTATCGACCGGATAGCGTCCCGCCGTCTATAGCACACACGTTTCCGAGGCGAGGCGCGCGCTCGCTGTCCGAGTACACGCGTCTCGGCCCCGTCGTCTCTCTATTCGCGCGAACACCGCCGCCGCCGTCGCCGCCGCCGCCGCCGCCACCACCGCCGCCTGCGTCTACGCGGTCGTTTTCCCTTATCATCTACCAGCCACGTCTACTCGCGAGAGGGTGCAACGCGAAGCGCGCGTGAAGTAAAATTTCCTGGCTTTGGGGTAGGCATACGTCGGAAATGAAGATGTGTGCTCTTGGAACGGAGGAAGAGAGTAGAGGAGAAGGTCGTCACCCTTTGCGCTTCCAAGATGCCATACGAAATTCATGAAGCTGTGAAATTTATAAAACTACTTCTTGTAAAACTTGCAAAATGCCTCGGAAGTACCTTTCGAATTTAAATCTGAACTAGCTACCCCGCTACTTTTGATCCTTTACACTCCATGGTTTTTTGCTCGACGTTCACAGTTTCTTCTTAAATACGGTCGGATTGAGTGGAAAGAATTTATTTCTTTTTCAAACAATCGGTTGTAGCCGGCTATAATTTTATTTGAATTTAGCGCTTCATTGTTACAGTCGACTCAAAGTTGGTATGTGTGGAGCAGAATGCCAAAATTCTCAAAGCCAACCAGATTGGCAGTTGGAGCGCAAAGGGTTCTCAGATAAACTTTCATAATTATAATTACCAAGACGTGAGACAATTGTGATGATGGGATTTTTACTATGTTTTAAATTATGTTTATTATGTTAAGCTAATATGTATTATATTAAATTAATCATTAAATTTACATCCAATAATATCAATTTTTTGTTACATTGATACAACAAATTTACTAAAAATAACTCGGATGAAAACTCGGATTTTCATCTTATATTTTACATGCCATTGTTTTGTGTCAATTCTGACAATTCTTCTAGAGTATTTCTTTGGTATTTCTATTTCCTCATTCTGTATGATAAATAGGAATGTCGTACAAAGTACTCGCACGGAAAAAAGTTAACAGGTACAGCAAGAATCTGTGTATGATAGTTGAATGTCGTTGTAATATATGGATACTTAATAGTTTATCCAGTAAGCATATATTTAACTGAAACTGAAATTGAAACTGAACTAGTAACAACAATAATAAAAGTTTTACTTGCATTAATAAATATATTTTCAAGAAACTATGATTATCTGCGACAGTGAAATTTTTAATTTCATGAATAAGAGACACAACTTTATAATGTATAAATCAACTAGCAAAGTTGGTGCCAAATTTATTTACACGGATCTATCTGGGGTTAAAATTAATTTGAAAACCAAAAGATGTCGTGGCGTTTCCCGAGTTTCTGATAAAACTTAAAAAACGCGATATAAAATAGTTGCGTCTTTTGTATTTTGAATCTATGGCTAAACTGATTATTGTTTAAAAATTGATTTGGAGCTTAGAAGGCGTGGACTCAGCATTTTTCGAGTTTCTAATAAAACTTAAAACACGTAGCGGTAATGTGTTTTGTGTTTTAAATCCAGTTTTAAACTATCGCTGGTTAAAAAATTGATTTGAAACTAAAAAATCGAGGTCGCAACGTTTCTCGAATTTCTGATAAAATTTGAAAAATACAGCGACAATACTTTTCGGATTTTAAATCGAACTCTAAACTTATTATCGCTTGTTTGAAAATTGTTTTAAAGTTTCAAAGGATCATCGTCGCGCATTTGCTGGGTTTCTGATAAAATTCGAAAAATACTGCGACGGAAATCGGTATGATACTTTCGGTTTGAAATCTAAACCAGTTACCGCCAATTTAATCTTTAAGCTACGTATTTTTATGAATTTTATTTTTATCAATGTTAATTACGATGTGAAAACCTCGACTAAGCCAATTTTGTTATTTATTAAATAAGAAAAAATATGTCAAAAAACATTAGATAATACTTAAATAAAGTATTTGTTTGCAGTTTCTATTACTTTAATAAAATTGTTTTTAGAAAGGTATTACACAAAAATTGTTCTTAGAGCCCTTACAAGATTCCACGTTGTACCCTAAGGGTTAAAAACTGATTTAACACTTAAAAGTTGTCGGCATAGCATTTTCCGAATTTCTTGAGTTGAGAACATTTTTGGTGAACATTCTTGTCGCAACAACTTAATGATTAGGGAACTGGAGAATAATTTTCCAAAAAGTCGTAATATCGAAATTCGGAAATCGAGATAATATTTGGAAAGTACAACCTTCCCGAAATACATAATTGTTCTTAGGAGTAACTATCATTCTGAAAGTATGCCAGGTGCATTAATATCTGTCTATGTAGGTGCCTCCTCTATGTTCAAATGAGTAGATACTAATACATTCGGCTGCATGTATGTATTTATTACTTCAGCTACATAGCCAAGAAGGGAGTTGATATACAAAAATCTCCTTATTCATACTCATTCTTCCATACCTCTAACCATCGCTTTTATACGACTAATATCCTTATCCTAATATCATAAACTTTATTCAAACTCCATGTTATTATAACGTACAATGCCTTCTCATTTTCTAACTCTATATCACATACATCATCTCGTAATCTTTTTCTACATTAATCTATTTCACCTATCATCTATTACTATTCAAATTTACCATTACACAATTCCTAATTCTTTTTCTCTGCATTCTATATCAACATCTTATCCATATCCACGACTTTCTTTTTTTTTCTTTGATTTTTTTCAACTTTTTATATCTTTTCTCTTTTTCTCCAAATCCATAAAATATTACTTTTTATCTCGTCTAACAAGGGAACATAGGCAACTGCTAGTTTCTGCTAAATTTTGATTTAAGGGGGTGAAACCACCCCTCGAGAAACATAACATTTTTAGCGAATATTTCTTAAAATACAAGACATATGAAAAAATAGTTTATATAAAAGTGATAGAATATTTTATACTCTTTGCAACGGTGTATTCAAATTTTGCAAAAATGAAAAATTTTTGAACCCCTCTTTGCCCACTCATTAGTTTCGAGGGACAGTTTTACCCCCTTAAATCGAAATTTAGCAGAAACAAAAAATAATTTTAATATTATGGATGTACTACTCTACTTGCACACAATGTTTCAGAATTTTCTGAATTTTTGGGTTGCCTATGTGAATTACCATCGCAAATCTTTTTCTAGCTATCTTCTTTTAGCTTTTTAAACCATCCTTTTGTACTCTGATACATATCTATATAATATATTATCTTGCTCTCTTCCACAAAACGCATAACCTATCCACTTTCTCTTTCCTTTCATTCATTTGTCCTTTCTAAAGTTTCATAAATTAACTTAGCTAGCTCCCTCAATCCTTTATCCATTACTAACTTATCCAAATTCTTCTTCTTTAAATATCTATGTCCACCTCCTTCTATTTTTATTTCTTATTATATATGCTTTCGCTCTAGCAATCCTACTTTTCTCCCATTGCTAAATATCTTTCTCTCACGATAATTTCTGTGTGTGTGCCTCTAAGTTCAATTCCCTATTTCTTATATCCTCCCATACCTCTCAATCTCCCTCACCTATTCTTATTATAAAAACTAACCTGTTCTTTCCCATATTCCATCTTCCCAATTTCCTCCTTCTTTTTCTTTCCACCATGCTTCCTTCTTTATATTTGAATGTTTTTTCCTCATATCTCATCGCTCTAATCCCCCACCCGGTCCTTAATTTATCCATCCCAAATTCCTCTTCTGTTGCATACCTTGGTGTACAACAATCTAAATTAAATAACCACCTTCTGTGGTCCATCATAATCTTCTTTAGTTCCCTTTTCTCTTCTTCCGTCCCCATGCACCCGGCTGTACAATTCGAATGTTCCTGTAGTACTGTATCTCGGAAGTTTGCCCCGGCGAATATCACAACTTCTCAGGAAGATTTTTTCAAATTCCGATGCATGTCCACCGAAATGTGTCGGACGACATTTCTGCGGCGCTCTCACGGGGGGCACAAAGGGTCAAGCACACTCGCGAGAAGCGTCGGGATTTCGCGAATAGACTGGTAGATATGCGCACGGACACATGGTGCACGTGTAACTATTTCGTAATTACTCGTCGGATGCGAGACGACCAAAAATCGAAAGCGACGTCTCGTCTCGTCCCGGCGAGCGCAGACCGACGTGACGACCGCGTCGCGGCGGCGCATTTTCTCGGCGCGACCCTCCGGAATAATAACGCGGGAGAGAATGTCGACGCGCGCACGTATGTACGTCGTCGTCGTGGTCATCGTCGTCGTGCTTTTTAAATGATATAGCAGCCGGGAGCGTAGCGAGGAAGGGAATAAATTTCAGGGTGCGGTCGTTAAGTATTACCCCCGCCCGAAAGCCCGCTGCAACTCGACGATTGACCGCGGTGCGGCGGAGGGCCGTCTCAATCAGCGGCAGAGGTGGAGATCGTTTCGGGACGGCGTCGAACGGCCGACTTTTTGCCTCGGCTAACCGCATTGTTGTGGTCATCCGGTGAGGCTACTTTCGGTAAATTACCGTATTTGCCAGTAATGCCGCACGCTCGCGGACGTGTTATTAGGGTGGACCGTAGGATGGGTTTTTCGGCCGTCGGTTCTCACGCGAGCGCCCGAAAAAAGCCGCGCGCTCGTGGATGCGCCCGTTACTTCTGTCGATAAGTCATCATCGTCCAGAAGGAGAGCTGCGCCCGCGAGTATACCGTAAAAGCACTGGCTCGCGCGCGAGACCGGCTCTCCGAAGTCGACGTACGTGGCGAAACGCCATTTAAAGTCGGCTGCAGTCCGACTTCGCGCGCTTCGCGTTCAATGTGAAACGGCCAATCCCGAATATGAGAGGGTACTCCCCTTTGAATTATCCTTGATTAATTTAGCAGGGTTGCTACAGACCTGGAAAACCAAGAAAATGGGATGTGTCAGGGAAAAATATCAAATAACCTGGAATTTTGGCCTTACTTTATCCTTACAATTCTTTGAAATTAAGGTAACCCTCTTCGGGTTATAAGAGAAGAATACACAATCTCTAGAAACTTACTAAATGTAGGGTCATTGAGGATTTTATTAATGTGTCAAGTTTTTTTTTATTTTGACGTTAAAAGTTTATAGGCATAATATAGGAATTCAAATGTTAGTTAAAAAATAAATAAGATTTTCTTAGTTTATACTAAATATGTATATATCTATCCTAGTTTATGCATCATGATATTGACGAAATAATTAAAATTTATATTTTATTCAGCGTTTTTTCATTTAATCATTTTTTTCCGTCTCATAACTATATTCTTTTTTCCAATATTCATATAATTTTTGTTAGACTGAATATACATTTTCAGGAATATATGTTAGGAATATTATGTTACTAAACTAAGTTTATATTGGTTTTAATAATATAAGCTACTTTTTCTGTAATCCTTGTTCTTAAACGTTAAAATTGTAAATTATATATTAGTCATGGAAAATTCTCCACTGTCGTCTGGAAAACACGAAAAAGTCAGAGAATTTCAAAATTGATTTTCTGTAGCAACCCTGTTTAAAATTGTTAGCACAATGAATTATTAAATTACATTGCGGTAACAAATTTACTAAAAGTAACACTCAGCTTTTCATCTTACATTTTACATTACCATTGTTTTGAGTCAAATTTGACAATTCTTTTAGAGTATTTCTTTTGTGTTTCTATTTCTGCATTCTATATGATAAATATGAATACCATACGAACTACTCATACGGAAAAAAAGAGTTAACTGGTGCAACAAGAATATGTATGTGATAGCAAAATGTTATTGTAATATATGGATACTTAAGAATATAGTCAGTACGCATATATTTAGCTATGAAACTGAAGATCTGTGTCCTTACTGCCGCCGATCTGGATTAGCAGAAAAACGCCCAAAATTCTTGCGGAATATATCGAAATAGGAGGTTATCTTCGTAAAATGACACTTGTGATCGAGCACATTTATAAAATATTCCAAAAACTTTCCTGTCCTATTCTAACGATCAATAAATAGCCATAAAATTAACGTGACAATCATGAAGTAGGTTAAAAAGAAAGGACGCGTTAATTTTGATTATTTATTAATTATTAGAACAAAAGGAAAGTTATCGGAATATTTTACAAATGTGTTTCATCTTATGGACACTGATTTCATATCAGCGTATTTCGCAAGAATTTTGGGCATGCATTTTCTCGCTTGTGACGTCATCAATCGAGAAGTCCGTGGTGAGGGACTTTTATTTTTCTCCGAGAAATATGATCTATGACGTCAATTGTTTTCCGACTTTCTGGTTTACTCCGTGATTGCATGATCGCGACACTTTTACTTCGATGTGTGCTATTGTGTGCTTGTATATTGAGCCAAATTAAATGAAGAAGCCCTTTATGATTTTGCAAATAACCACGTAGATTTTTAGTTATTCATGAAAGAAAATTGTTATATGATTGTGCGTGATAATGTCTTCTTTAACTGATATCTAAAAATCTATATTCATTTTCTATGGTTCTAAAAATCTGTAGTAGAGGACTTTTTTGTTCAGTTTGACTTAACATATGAATATACAACGGCAGATGGCGCCACTACAGCTCATCTATCATATTGCTCGTAATCATTCACCAATCTTCTTTAACTAATATCTCGAGATTTGTTGCGAATATCGTAAAACGGTATGGAACTTTTATGTTTTTATGACCTCAATCCGCTCCCACAAAACTTGCGGAGGAAGGTCTGAGACACCCTGTATATTATATCTGAGAAAATCTTGAAAAATTTTGATTCGGACCAAACCCATTAGGTCTGCTCTTTTTAACTAGGATTGCATCTTTTAGAGTGAAACAAGTGTATAACCTGGCGTTGAAAGAAAAGGGAACGAAGTTTCAGTGCAGCACTACTCCATTTGAAAAGAACGGACCTATTGAGAAGAAGAAAAGTGTCGCAACCTTTCCGCCATCGTGGCTGTGTAACCGTAAAAAGCGCGCACTGAAGAATCGCGTGTTTAGACGTTTGGCGTGCGCGCGCGCACAGTCGCCTACGTATTAGAATATAAAATTGTCAGGGGGACATCTCAATGTTGCTCACGTTTCATTCAATGGTGGTGTAATGAACTGCTTTTCATTTCATTCAATAGTGGTGTAATGAACAATTACGTAACGGCGAGCGAACGCATACAAAAAAGCGCGCGGCGCAACCCAGTTCTCCTTTGAAATGTATGCGCGTCTTATATTTACATATATTTACATGCTAAACGGCGCGACGCGTAAGTCGATGAGCAAGAGTGGAAAATGAGCGGCTCGTAACACGCCGACTTAATAATTTTCACGTTGTCGGGAAAAATTGATGAGGCAACGCGTCACTTTCGGCTTAATTCGCCCGCGGGAGAATTTTTATCTTGTCGTGCCAAAACGCATAACAGTGCCATCAACACTGTCGGAGCGCGTGAGAATGAGCTTTTCCCAGTCGTCACGGTAGAATCGGCTCGCATGAGTACGAATTACGTCACGAAATGATCGATTGATATTTTTAACGAGACTTTATCGATCTGTTGCAACTCTTAACATTTTGGTAGCCGCCAACACTTATCGCCCGTTGCCGCCAGATTTTAACAGCTCACGTAGACCGTGTCTAAAGACACAAACTTTCGCTTTGTACGTATCAATTCATAAATTTATCCTATATATTATTATAGATCATAAATTGTCATTATTGATAAATATATTAAATTAGTGCAAAAGATTTATTATGATCGTCGAATGAGAAGACGAAATTATCCGATTTCGAAGGATTCATTTTTGCAAATAGAGTCACAGTTGACTCAGTATTTTTTTTAGATATCTAACTAAATCTTCGTATTCTCTTAATGATTTCTCTTTCTCTTAATAAAATTCTCTTAATACTTAATTAAATTCTCTTAATACTTGATATTTGAAATTTCTAAATTGAAAGAAGAAAATGGTTGATCTTATTAATAGTTATAATTATAGTTTTTTTGTCCCAACCAGATTTTTTGATTATTCTAACACAGCAGTGGTAGTAGTAATATGCATATAATATTATCATAACTAACATTATATTAGAATTTAACAAAAAATAGTTTTTTTGATTATAATTTATAATAATTATTTCTCTATGTGATTATAATTACATGTATCAAACATTCTTTTCTTAATTTACGAGAATTTAATAGGAAAATGACAAATCTTTTGCATTATATATATACACATAAAACACAAGGTGTTCCTGTTCGATTTTATAATCGTGAAGGCATAGTGAAGAGTGGATTGAAGTGAACACAAAAGTAATTTTGCGATATTCACAATAACTATCGAAATATTAATTAAAGAAGATTTGTAAATGATGATGTTCGATGTGGTAGATAAACTGTAATAATGACGACGCTTTCTGTGAAAATGACGTCATGTGCTTGTACATTGCATACAGCAAAAAAATCCCCTACTATTTTGCAAATAATCACATAGATTTTTAGTAATTAATTAAAAAAGATTAGTACATTATCAAAATTATAATTTTCTTTAATGAATAATTAAAAATCTACATGGTTATTTGCAAAATAGTAGAGTTTTTTGCAGTTGTTTACCTAATTTACAAATACACGATGGCAGACGTCACTCATTTACCATATCGTGCGTACCATATCATTCATAAATCTTCTACAATTAATATCTCGATCATTATTGCGATTTTCGCAGAACGGACTTTTCCGTTCATCTCAATCCGCTCTATGTCCTCACGAGAAATTGTGAAATCGAGCTGGGGTATCCTGTATATACATATACATGTGCACACATATATATACACAACTTAATATTTCTTTGTGAAGCAATGATCACTAGCAGAAGTCGCACACATGACAGCGATCGTGAAAGTGCTGAAATGCAGTTTAATATTTCGAGAGCTGTAACGTGTAGGAGAGGGAGTATCATATTTTTTTTCTTTGAACATATGCATCAGAGTCAAAGGCAACGTTCTGTCGCTCTTATTACGCTTCTTCTTCTTCCTCGCTATCTCTTTCTCTCTTTTTCCACACGCACGCACAGCGTTTCCACCATTTCTACTCATTCCCCGGGCCGCGCGGTGCACGCGCGTTATGTGTCTTGCGTGCCAGTCATAAAATTTTATTACGCGCGCTAGCTTAAAAGATGTAAACTCGGCGAAATGAAAGACACGCCCCGCGACAATTTCACTTTTACATATTTTACAAGCACTACATGGGCCATTAGTGCGACAAACGCGGCGCGGCGCGACGTCTCGATACGTGCCGCCGGTCGTCTCTCGTGAACAATACGAGAGAGAGAGAGAGAGAGAGAGAGGGAGGGAGGGGGAGAGAGAGAAACTCTTTAAAACAGAGGGGAAAATCATCCATATCGGCAGTCGTCGTCGAGTCGAGTGCAAAACGACGTTTTAAGCGCGCGCTGGATAAACCACTTGCGAAAGATTAACTCTCGTGGAAAAGGCCACGACACGGTGGTACTCTTGCGTGTTAAAATCGCGAATTGCAAAAGAGACGTCGATGATCCACCTTTGGAGGGACGGGGGGTATATCGAGACGCATTATTTCCGCTTTGAAAGATCCGCGCGACGGAGGAGTTTCAATTCACCTCGGGAGAACGGGAAGCAAAATCGTTCTTCCGGCGTTTTCTCCCGCTCACAAATCGAAGAAACGAAGATTATTCTATCTTTATTTTGATCCTTTTCTCACTTATTTCTTTATACATTTTTCCATATACTTTCATCTTACTTGTTATATCTTTCTTATTTTCTATCTTGGTTTTTTTATGCTCATGTTACTGGTTTCATTTTATCTAACCAAAGGTTGCTTTAATAATAGCGGTAAAATTAAAAAGAATTATTATTATCATTATTACTTGCAGAAAAGTAACCTTTAATCACATAAGAAGAGACAATATCATGAAAATGTATGGCATATAAGATGAAAATATAGAGATAAATGAATAAGCGCGAATAATAATAATTATTCGATACATTATTCGATCGCGAGATCGATGAATCGACCAGTCGGTGCGGAAACACCGAGCGATCGTTGTCGGTGCGTCTATTGACACAGTCGGCTTGTCATCATCATCGTCGTTGTCATCGTCGTCGTCGTCGTCGTCCTGTTCTTGCTTCCGCACCGGGCGAATCAATTGCGCTCGATTGCACCTCGATACAACCGCTCGGCTCGGCGGATAATGGACGCCGCATTCGAGATTGAACTTTCCTCGGCGACTGAATTCCTCGACGACGAAGAACCAACCCGCTCTCGAGGAAGGAGTGTATTCGCGGTTGTGTACACTTAGGATGTGGTGAACTTTCGAAGCGCCGTCACGTTCGACGTGACTTCGCCAAGTTACCGTGCTGATTTAAGCGAGACAGAGAGAGAGAGAGAGAGAGAGTGTGTGTGTGTGTGTGTGTGTGTGTGTGTGTGTGTAAAATCGTGCACGTAGGGAACGTTGGGACGCGAAATGAAGCAATCTAAATATCGTGAAGCGAGGTGGACAGTTTTCAGCACGTCTCTCGGTCGTTTAGCGTGAACCGTGTGCACGTGGAACGAGCAAATTTACTTCTCGTCTAAACACGTCGGCTCTCTGCGTGCACCAATGTTAAAGCTAGTTCTAAGGCCTCTTTCCATTCTCTCTCTCTCTCTCTACACCCTTTCGTTTATTTAGTATAAATTATCCGAGTATTCGTTGAACGAGCTGAGCTTCTAGTCTGAGGGTCACACTGCAGCTCGGCAACGACGGCCGGAACAGTCGGACCCGAACGTCGTCGCGAATCGATCTGCAACCTGCAAAGTGACCCGTGATGCACCACGATTTGACACGCGCGAGCAATTTGGGGTTGCGGGCGGGGTTGAGGACAGCTGGTGGCGTTGAGAGCTGCTGCTAACGCGGGATAGCCGAGGGAGAGAGAGGAAGACAGCGCGAGGGTGGGTGGGAGAGAGCAGAGAGAGAGAGAGAGGAAGGGAACGAGATGGAGAGCGCGAGGGTCAGAGAGATGGAGAGAGAAAGAGAGAGAAACGGAGACGAGCACAGAGTGGAAGAGGGAGCGAGGGCACACGGTAGGGAGGGTTCGCGTCGCGGATGGAGGTGGCCGGAGGGAGGAGGACCGACCTCCCGACCGGCGAAGGGATGGTGTGGAAGGATCGGAAGAGGGCGGCGGGTCGGCGATGGTGGCTGAGAAAGGTCGGTGAACCCGGGGTCGATACCCGCAGCGCGACCGACCAACCTAACATCCACCCCAGACTCCCTGCCTCCGCCAGCTGATCTACCTGATCTCCCCGATTAAATTGCGCGCACGCACACACACAGCCTCCCGCTCGGGCCGTGCCGGTGCACACACACGTGTGTATGTGTGTGTGTACATATGTGTTCGTAGTGTCTGTGTCGCCCGCGTGCGACTAATACGTGCTCTCGCTCTCGCGCACGGTCCACACACAATATGAAACTTCTTCCAAAGATCGCCCCAGGTGAATTCGTTGACGGCTTTCGGAGCCTCTCGTGCGTCGATCGCGCTGCACCGGGAGAGAACCGATCGGTTTCCAGGGCAGAGACTTAACCCTTTATCTATTCCGCGCGCACGTGCTTTATTATCGCGAGTACAGGCGCGACGAGAGGCTCGGGATTTCACCTCTGTGGAATGGAAGTTGAGCTGTCCAAGGGGAAAAGCTCCGGATACTTTTCAGCGACGTGGACGTATATGTGTAATAAGAAAGGTGTAACGTTGTGCGTAATAGCGGCATAATGAAACATCCAATCAAACTTAGGTTCAAATGCACTCGCGAAATTGGGGAATACAAAATTAAACGAGTAAAATTTAATTAAAATTAAGATTTATAATGAAAAATAATAGAAAAATAAAATTTTAAGACAAAATTGTGTCCTCACAATAAGAGAAATAAGTTTTTATTAATTATGTAGGTTAATATACAAATATAACATAAGTTTCTATGCCGATTAATGTAAATAAATATATAAATATATATATGTTTTACTTTCTTAATTACACATACAGCAACATCAGAATTGCTAGAATTAATTTTTAAATGAATAATAAAAAAGGCAAATAAAAGCCAACGCCAGGAGTTTGTTTGATTTGATTTCATTTGCGAAATAGAAGAAGAATCTTATGTTCAGTTTGATGAAGTTTATGTACAGAAAAATGCATACTGCATTCAAGTAAATGTTACTTGTCTCATAAGTTTAAATACCCGCAAATCTATCATAAATTCATCACGCATCAAATTTATTCAAAACACATTTAGAGTCCTAGTTTAGCATTTCAATCAAGAATATCAAATTAAAGCAAAAATTCACTTTACTTATCACAGAATCAAGTCAACATTTTCTTCGATAAAAAGTTTTGCAATATTTTTGTAAAGAGAATACATTTCTTTTGTGAAAATAAGCTGTTCTTCTTTTGTGAAAATAAGCTGTTCTAAAATTTGTGGTGAGTATATTTTAAAACTATTATAAAAAAAATATTCTTTGTTAAAAATAGCTATTACTTAAAAGAAGAAAAGTGAACAATCGTTTTTCTTAGGAATAGAACAATACTTTTCTGTGTGTATCTGTATTATCGCGGCTAATTATAATAAATTGTCGGACATGCTGTGTGAATGTCAACCACGTAACACTACATTATATTATATGCCACGAAACAATATTGCATAACATTGTACATTGAGGGAAAAATTACCTTAAAATCAACAAATATTTCTCTGATGGGTGCCATTAACATATTTATTTAAATTTAAATTCTCTTTATTTAAACCAAATATTGTTTACTTAAATCAGGTGAACAATATTTGATTTAAATAAAGAGAATTTAGATTTAAATAAATATGTTAATGGCACTTACCAAAGAAATATTTGTTGATTTTAAGGTAATTTTTCCCTCAGTGTACACAATAAAAAACAGAGAGGGAGAGGGAAAGAGAGAGTTTATTCAAATTTTTAATAAACATAAATAAAAGTCACTAAGTACCAGTAGTCCTTACATAACTTTGCATTCGCAGCCGTATTGCTTCGTAGCGTCTGGACCCAGATCTGATTGGTTGAGGCGCGGTCTACCGCGCATTCATGGGAATATTACACTTGTTTTTTTGCATCATGGTATACGCTAGAAGAAAGGGCTCGGTGAAACGAGCTGGACAGCGGGAGAGTCGCGCGAATGACCTGGAAACGTTTTCGTAATCGAAGCCTGTCGTCCCGGGTATTATTCGTCGCTTTCCGATGATCGACGTCGATTCTTCGCTGCCACCGTCATACACACACACACACACACACACACACACACACACACACACACACACACAGCATGCAGTCTCGACAGAATCGCGCGCACGTTAGAACACACGCGACGATTGATCCTATCGTTCGAATATGATGCACGCGACACGACGCACGATACAAAGCCGGCTCCGGAAATCTCCGTCGGGCCACGCGGATTTATCGACGCCCACCGACATTTAATAGCGCGCGACGGTCGGACACGCTCGCGCGCCTTGTTTCATTTTTCACGAAAAGAAAGAGAAAAATAGAAAATTATCGTTGCCTGTCGTCCCGTTGCCTTTCACTTTGCGCCATGCTGACGGCGTCGCTCGAATTTCCAAATACGATCGCTCAAAATATCACGCTGCACACCCAACGGACGGTTATCGCGATACTGCACCTCAATGAATCTTAGCACCGATATCCAATAGGAAAATTTGTCACGTGGGTTAATAACTAAAGACCTCGTCCATTTACCCCCCGTGGCTTGCACTGCAAACTGAAGTATGTTATAACAGCACGTTAACACGTGTCCACTTATAACACGCTATAGTGGCAGTTTAAATTAACACATGTGTTAGAAAAGTGTTCTAACCTCAAATGTGATGTGATGTTTGAGGTTGTATTAGAGATAATGTATGAGATTAGAACACAATACACACATATGCATGTTAACTTAAATTGCCAGTGTAATGTGTTACGAGTGGAGACGTGTTAACATGTTGTTCTAACACGCACGAATATTTTGCAGTGCAACAATGAATCATACTGCTCGATAGAGGAATGATAAAATATTGAAAATCTGAATTTTTTTACTGAAAAGCGCGGCCACCGAGATTGACAAATCGCCTAAGAAGTTTCCTCATCTGACGATTCTAATTCTAAACGAAAATTTATTTGCCAGAGCAGAGTCCTGAACTAAATTAAATTAAATAAATTAAATAATGCCCACTTAGTACTTTCTTCCAATGTTTCATAGGATATATCTGAACAGCATCAACTTAGAGGATTACGTCTGCCTAGTTAGCCTTTCTCTTCCTTCTCATCTAATTTGAAATGAACAGCAAAATTGTGTAATTATGCATTATTTATGCGCTCTCCTATAATACCCAACAATTTTTCACTTCATTCTTTACGCCAGAAGAAATTGTTTGTGCATTATTTATGCGTTCTCCTATAATAATATCCAACAATTTTTCACTTCATCTATTACGCCAGAAAAAAATTTTTTTCACTTTGCGAGGCAAAGTGGACAGTAAGTCAGCCTCCCTCTCCTACCAAATAATACGTTATTTAACAAAACAAATATGTAGGAATTATGCACTAATTATGTATTCTTATATTCGGAGAATTTCGATTTTTGCTCTGCAACTCTTTTAAGGGACTTCTCTGAATCTACGACTTATATGCTTTCTTATATTAAGGTCATTTTGACTTCCGAACTGCAATCCTTAAGAGACCTCTTTCTTGATGCAAAAAATATGATTGTCATAGAGTTTCTTTAAGATGAAAAATATTGTCAATTCAATTATGTACGATGATGTGCTCTTCTATCTAGGTCATTTCGCTGCAATCTTTAAAGGACTTGAGTTCTCTCTTGAGAAGAAAAATATAATTGTAATAGAATTTCTTTAAAATGGGCAATGTCGTCAATTCAATCACACACGATGTACCTACGATTTATGTTCATATATTTAGGTTATTTAAAACAAAATGTATGACAATTATATTTTTTGCCTCAAGAGAGAAGTCTCCTAAACATTGCAGCGCAAAAATAAAAATGACCTAGATCTAGAAATTAATAAAATATATGTTGACTTTCCACATATATAATTTTATTATTCAGTACAAGGCTCAATGTCTTAAGAATATTTTACGTTTTCGATATTCTTATTCTATTGAATGCAATAATAAAAATAGGATTTCTTGTTTAATATTTTAAAAGTATAGTCGACGTTATCTGAGAAAAAGTGCGAGTTCTAATAGTATTTCTGTTTCGATTCTAGACAGAGAAGCTATATTTGGGGCAAGAATGGGTCTCTCAATTGGTATCGTAGTAGGAGGACCAATTAGGGGACAAATTTGGGCATCCTAATCGGTATCCGGGAAAATCTTGAGACATTTCTATGCGGGCACTAGCCGCATGGGGTCCAGAAGCCACATAAAAATGAGCAGGGTTCTTTATCTGATACGGACGCGTTACGAAACTCATTGGAAAAAAGTGTTGCAACCTTTCCGCCATTGATTATACAGCCGCGCCACCGTATCTATAATTAGAGCGATATACAGCGAGCGAATTAACGGGGAGGGATATGCTAACGAGGGCGTTTTGCAGACACTTTTTTTTCGCTCGCTCGCTCGCTCGCGTCAAAAAATGTCGGAACCTGGCCGCCGGATCGAGAGATCCGCTTTTCTCGGCTCGCCGGGGGATAATAAAATCGCGACTCGCACCGCGAACGATGGCCTGTACGCGCGAAATCGCAGCGAGCGCGCGTGTTATCTCCATTCATTCGGCCGATCGTCGTGTGGAAGAAAGAGAGAACGTGTGTCGCGCCTCGTACTATACTTAAGCGATTATTGGCGGATGATATAACGCGAGAGACGCGTCGTCCGCATGCCAGCTTATCACTTGTAAATGTATTATATGGACCAGTGGCGCAAGAAGTCTCGTCGCGAGGTCTCTGAACTCCAGATACGATCTCCGTAGCGCTATCTATCTGGTTTCCAACGGGCGGTCGGGCGGACGAACAGACGGACGGACGTGTACCTTTATCGTCTTCGCGGTCGCATACATATGTACATAAATACGCGCGCGAGAGAGCTGGAACGCGCATGCCGCGCACCCAACGCCGATATTTATACGCCTCACGTAATAGTTCGCTCGCGTAAAAGCGTCCTTCTCGTCGAATTTTGATGTTCTCTCGTCGAATTTTATTCTCCCTTTTTATTATGAAAAAAGATCTAGACGACGCGATGCATCATGCGTGAGAACGCGTTTTCCGAGAATCGCTTAAATAAATCTGATCGCACGAAATCATCCTTGTCAAAGAGTACGGTCGAATGGATTGTTCTCCTCGCCTTAGGGAAATAGGGGTTGAAATAGATATCAAATGAAAGATCTCGCTAAGAGCAAATATATGTTTTATTTTGCACCGATTTTCCGTTCCAAAGTTACAGGGTTCTAAAGATTTCAAATTCAAAACAGTTTTTAATCTAAAAAAATATGAAAATGTTGGAGTTCTGCGGCGTATAAGGACTCGTTTGAAAGCTAATGACTTCTGTTTTCCAGTCGATAAAAAATCGTACCGAAATATTAACAAAAAAACCGGAAATCATGATAGTCTGATTTTGGTGCAATATATTGTCATATATGTGATATTTTTGAAAATGTATATAAATTATTTCTGTACACACTTAAACTAACGAATTTAAGTGTTATTTATTGTTTTTGTATGCGAGGAATCGATTGGTGATACTTTTATTATCAAAAACCAACCAAAAGTACAAAAAATACAAACACTTGGAGTTTTTTGCCGAAATATTGATACAATTTTTTATCCACTGAAAAGTCATAAGCTTTCGAACAAGTTATATGCTGCAAAACTTCAACATTTTCATATTTTTTAAAATTAAAAACTGTTTTGAATTTGGAATCTTTGGAACTCTATAATTTTGGAATAGCAAATCAGTGCAAAATGAAACTTACACTGTAAAAAATCTTATGTACACAGTACGTGAACAAATGTTCCAAAAAGTCCACTCTAAATTTAAGTCAAAAATAACTCATTCATATGTTCATTCGTATGTTATTTATATTACTAGTCTATACATAATGTAAATAACACACGAATGAATATATGAATGAGTTATTTTCGACACAAAATTTAGAGTGGACGTTTTGGAACATTTGTTTACGTGCTGTGTACGTTAAATTTTTTACAGTGCATATATTTGTTTTCAGCGAGACCTTTCATTTAGCAGTTATTTTAACCTTTTCTTTCCCTAACTGGATGTGGGGAATATATTGGCCGCACTCTTTCGTATCTTTCTGAGTATCTTGTCAAATTTCATCTTTCTTCTTCATATTTTATTCTTTTTCTTTTTAAAGAAAAATCTGGACATTACGACGCGTTTCTGGGAAGTTTCAAGTAAAAGCGTCCTTTTCGTCAAATTTGATCCTACTTTGTTAAAATTTATCTACTTTTTTTGACAAAAAAATCCAAATGACACGTTGGGGATCGTAGAGCATTCTCTCTTCGTGACACATTTCCGGGAAGTCTTTCAAGTGAGAACGAATTCAATCGCATCAAATCGTTTTTCTTGCCAAATTTCGTCTCTCTTTCTCAAATTTCACTCATGTTTGTTTAATAAAAAATTAGACAACGCAGTGGACCGTAGGAATGCTCCCGTTGCGACGCATTTTTGGATAATCGTTCAAATACACTGAGAAAAATCCTTCTGTTACCGGAACAAAAGCACGTTTGCTGTTTGATGATCGTTACGGAAATAAATAGTTACCGTTACAAAAATCATTTCTTACCATTTGTCATTTCAACAAACATACATTGTCTAAGATACAAATCACATTATTTGTTGGAGATATACAAGATATATTATAAATATAACTCATAATATCAGTAACACCAACAAATATAACGGCAAGCATCATAAGCAGAAGCGGTTTATTCGAAGACAAATGAAACTCTCGAGTCGTAATAGACCGCGCGAGCTCGCATAACTGCTGCCAAGCCTGGTCAAAGCGAGATAGCTGCTGTTATGTGGTACGTGTGTACGTGAAATATTGCGGCACAGAAAGTAAGTGGTTTCGAAGAAATGGATTCGATATCCGAACGTCTGAGGCTATTTCTTTCCCCAAATTCTTGCAGAAAGAAACATTTCCTTATTAATACAACTGATGTGCTGAACCTCATTTCTAACCTCTGCATTGCAAATCAAATTTATGAGTTGTTGAATTAACTGCGCAAAGAGAGAGAGAGAGAGAGTAGCATCTGTATCCATTACAGAAGTGTTGCTAAAGGCAGCAAATTGAAACCAACAAATTGTTTGTTTCCATAACGGAATTGTTTGCTGTCCATTACTGACCATTTGTTCACTGTAAAAAATTTTTGTAAAATTACATCTATTATAGTGGGTAATTTTGAGACCAACTATTATAGATGTAAATTTACACACGTAATTATCGCATAAAAATATATTTATATAGACGAAAGACACATTTTGATACATTGTGTAAATTTACAACTATAATACTTGGTCTCATAATTACATGGAATTTTACACAAATTTTTTACAGTGTTGCGAGTACTAGTATTTTGTTAAGTTAGCAAAGCTATTTTTTTCAGTGTAGTTTGAAATCGTGAAATCGTTTTTTTTCGTCAAACTTTATCCTTTTTCCGAATTAGAAATTCGGACAACGCGGCGGATGGGGCCACGCGCTTCCGGGGAGCCGCTCGAATAAGAACGTGTTCGATCTCTCGTGACCCGCGCCGACACGAACGAGAGAGGCCGCGTGTGCCCCGCGTGTCGCATCAATTTTTCCCCGACTGTTTACGTCTTCTGGTGTTGCGTAACGTGTTGTTTCGCCATGTCATATCTAGCAGATTGGAACACGGATACGTCTTGGCGTGATGTCGCGTAATTACGCGCTGCGTAACGACGATTTCGAATCGTTAACCCGGCTCCTCGCGGGCGCTCGCAACGCGTCGTTTATATTGCACGCATCGTGAAATAATAATTGCAAAATTCGCGCGCGACATTTGCGGAGCTGTTCGATGAAATTTCAATCGATGGACGTGTCGCTTTCCCCCGTCTATCTATCTATCTCTAAATTTATCCATTTATCTCTCTCTCAGTTTTCTCTACAGAAAGGACTGAGGATTCTAAACACTTTCAAACAAATATCTTTTTGGTCTATCATGCTTGATAGACCAAAAAAAAAATTAAGAATTATATTTATTTAAATAAACTTTCGTTAATGGCTTCAAGATAAAAAATTATACTATAGAACAAACTCGAGTATGATGGCCATACGGAAAAGATGGCCATAGACTGTAATGTTTCCATTAGTTGCTAAAATAGTGCGCTTTTATGGTCATTCTCAAAGATAATCGATATTTGCAGTAGCTTATGTGCGTACACTCAGGTGCTAAAACGTACTACTTAGCGATTATTAGAGAAAGTGCAACTTATGGTCATCCTTTTCGTATAGTCATCTCAAGTTTACCCTATATATGTTAACCTGGCTTATGAGAGCTTAAAATCATTGTTTCTCGTGCGAATAATATATTTTATTTATTATATAATATTAGTACGTCAAATTTCTCGGTCCATTGTGAACTTTTTCTTCCCTTGCAATATAAAAAAATTACTGCTCAACAGAAACAAAAAAATAATCAAAACTCATATTAATTCAACAGATGCAAGTGGATATAGTTCAATTAATATAGTTCAATGAATAAAATTTATAATTCGCTCGAAAAACAGCGGTTTTAGGCTCTCACAGGCCAGATTAATATACGTGCATACATATTTATTTACATCATTCGTACTTACTTTCGAAACATATACAAGAAGCATCTGTTCTCGCAGTTTCTATACGCTGTAAAAATTGATTTAACATTTCATGTCTCAAATCATCCACTCTCATTTATGTGTAAATTTAACACAAAACAAATGTGGTAAAAAGTAATACGCATAATATGTAAAACACAAGAATTTAACACTTGAATACCGTCAGGAATCACAGTTTGTGTTAAATTGACATGCGTATAATATTAAATTAACTAAAATAAAACGTTACTCTAACATTTGAGAGAAGTAATCTATGGTTTTGATGAAATGAAAATGTTAAATTGACATAATCTATGTCTAATGTCTATTAAATATATCAATTTAATACACCCTGTGATTCCTAACGATATTCAAGCGTTACATTCTTGTGTTAATTTTTTCTATATTATGCGTGTTACTTTTTAACACATTGTATTAAATTTACACATAAATGCGAGTGGATGATTTGGGATACACAAAGTGTGTTAAATTGAACACATCAGCTTTCCCAGTGTACACATAATACGAGTTCTATTATTGTTTGCATATTTTCACGCACTTGAAAAAGTACTCCTCAGCATGCTTTATAAATAAAGCATCTATCTATTTATCTATCTATTCGTTTATCCATCTATTTACCTATCCGTCTATCCGTTGTCTTTTCCAGTCGAGATCCCGTCGAATTGCGGTCCGATGTCTATTAAATATATCAATTTAATACACCCTGTGATTCCTAACGATATTCAAGCGTTACATTCTTGTGTTAATTTTTTCTATAATTTTCTATGCGTGTTACTTTTTAACACATTGTGTTAAATTTACACATAAATGCGAGTGGATGATTTGGGACACACAAAGTGTGTTAAATTGAACACATCAGCTTTCCCAGTGTACACATAATACGACGAGTTCTATTATTGTTTGCATGTTTTCACGCACTTGAAAAAGTACTCCTCAGCATGCTTTATAAATAAAGCATCTATCTATCTATTCGTTTATCCATTTATCTATCCGTCTATCCGTTGTCTTTTCCAGCCGAGATCCCGTCGAATCGCGGTTCGATGTTTATTCGGCGGATTATTCCGAGTATCGGCCGCGCGTCAATTAGGTTGCGGTATTGCGCAACGAGCCGTCGAACCCGTGCGCTCGCGCGCAGGTATTAATACTAAAATTTATGCCGCGCGCGCGCCACGATACTCTCAGCCATCGATCGCGACGAGACATTTTCATCGGTCGCGCGCGCACCGTGGCCGCCGCCGCTGCTGCTGCTGCTGCTGTTCGTTTCTAGAAAGTTGCCCAATGTACTTACCGTACCGAGTTTCTCCCGTTTTGTCGGCCGTGTGTGCACACACTTGTATCGGACGTGTATCGTTCGCGAACGCAACGCCATTCGGAGTACACAGATAAAACGCCGCCGCATTATCTATTCCCGCCGAATGTATTAGGTGGTAAACTTAGTTCCTGCGGCTCACAGTTAGATGACGTTAGTTGTACATGTAATTTATTTTGACATCTGAAACTGGCTGCATTTTAGAGGTTAGACATTTGTCAATAAAATTCAGTGCGAAGAGATTCATTTAAGCGAGCAGTGCTATTTTTTCTTTTGATTAAATATGGAACGTGATAAGTTGTTTTTTCGACATGTGCTGCTTCATTACTTTGACTTGAAAAAAACTGCAGCTGCAGCTCATAAATTGCTTTTCGAAGCTTATGGCAATTATGCTCCATCGGAAAGAACATGCCAAGTATGGTTTCAGCGATTTAAGAGTG
>NW_022639470.1:1510454-1514790 GCF_010583005.1 Odontomachus brunneus
ATGGCCACAAAGCAATGCTTTGCATTTGGTGGGATATGCACGGCGTCGTTTATTATGAGCTACTCAGACCGAACGAAAGTATCACGGGGGATCGATATCAATCACAATTAAACCGTCTGAATGAAGCATTGTTGGAAAAAAGGCCAGCAGTAGCCAGCAATCGACGTAAAGTCA
This sequence comes from Odontomachus brunneus, assembly GCF_010583005.1. Lineage (NCBI taxonomy): Eukaryota > Metazoa > Arthropoda > Insecta > Hymenoptera > Formicidae > Odontomachus > Odontomachus brunneus. The sequence goes on from NW_022639470.1 coordinate 1,510,629, forward strand.
TGCTTTTGCACGACAACGCTCGACCACACGTTGCCAAAGCCGTCAAAGAAACACTGATGCAGCTCGAGTGCGAAGTTCTCCCGCATCCAGCGTATTCACCAGACTTAGCTCCTTCGGACTATTACTTGTTCCGGTCGATGCAGCACGGCTTGGTGGATACACACTTCAGAAATTACGAGGATGTGCGAAAATGGATCGACGAATAGATTGCATCAAAAGATCAATCGTTCTATCGTCGCGGAATCTACGCGTTGTCCGAAAGATGGGAAAAATGTATAGCTAGCGAGGGAAAATACTTTGATTAATGTATTTTTTGCTTTTGATGTCGAAATAAATGAGTTTTTTAAACAAAAAAACCGCAGGAACTAAGTTTACCACCTAATAATTTCTAGACGTGCGTTTTAGCCGCCGCGCCGGCGTTTAGATAACGGGGCGACGCATCCAGCGGGCGGGCGAGAAAGAGAGGAGCAATCCCGCGAGATAAGACGTGTCTGTTTCTTTTTCCATTCATGTTGTGCGAAAGGAATGCTTACTCCTACCGGCTCCCCGAGAAGTATTTCAGGACCTCTCTAAAGGAGCGAATGAGCGATTGGTATTTGTAGTCGATAAGGAAGCACGTGAGCGACGAATCGAACACGTCGATGCGTTATTATCTATTAACTGTGTAAGAACTTAATTGATAATCGTCTGATTGAACTACGAAGGGTACGGTAAATAAGAAAAGAATGAAACAGAACATTAGAAATGTGAAGATTGAAAGTCAAAGATAAGAATGTAAAATAAAGAAATGTGAAAAGAAAACAATTATATTGAAGAGAAGAAATTAGTTATATTTGTTAATTTATTATTTGCGATTCGCTTATTTATCTTTATTAATTATACAAAGTGTCTGTCTATTAATGACACACTCGTTGTCGTGCATTTGTAGATCCGGCCGAATTGAACAAAAATGTCCACGCGCAATCATGCATCAGTCTTATTTGCAAAATAGTAGAGGACTTTTTTGTTCAACTTGACTTAATATACAATTATATACTATGGCAAACGTCACCATCACAGCTCATCTACCGTATCGTAGACGACCACTCACCAATCCTCTTTAATTAATTGAATAACTCGAAATTTTACGTGGTTGTTTGCGAAATGGTAGAGAAATTTTGTTCAGTTTAATTAGCTCTACCTGCGGACACAAGTCATTAATCATGAGACACTGTATTTATTGGTGTAATTAATTATAGTTTATTATACGTAAATTAATGAAACGCGGTGATATTATAGTACTAATTACCTAATAATAATAATAATAATAACTTCTTTATTGGACACTAGACGCAACGTATGATAACACTTGAAAGATATATGGAAAGGATTATGTGGTGTAATAAATTCAGCTCTTAATTGAAATTAACTCAATAAAGTTCATGGCTAGAACAGTAAGGTTAGCAAAAAAACAATAATTGGAAATAAGACCGAAGCATAGAAAAACATTTGTGACATGAAAAGTACATTCTATAATTAAATTTTGCAACTCTCGGGAAAAAAATGTGATAGGTTTTTATTGCTTTTCTTGCGAATTTAGAAAAGAATATGAGAAATATATTCGTGAAACTTATGAAGAAAAGCATTCTTTTCTCAAAAAAACTCGTAGGCAAAACAGTAAACATTTATCATAAAATTTTATTCTGCAAAAATTAATTACGAAATTGATTTTTGTAATGTGCTCCTTATATAAAAAATGTTTTTCTCTGCTCCGGTTTTATATCCAATTATTGTTTTTTGTTAAAAGCCATAGACCGAAACAAGTTTCAATCAAACGTTTATTTTTTTTTTGCATAAATGAAGAACGATATGAGAAAAAGTTATACGTGTTTCTTTTGTAACTTTTCTTGCAAAATCTATTGGCTCAACAAGTTTTCTTCAACAGTCAATATTTAATAATTTGTTTATAACAATTTGTTACAAAACTGATCTTTGTAATGTGCTTTTTATGTTAGAAATGATCTTCCACATTCTGGTTTTATTTACAATTATTGTTTTTTGCTAACTTTGTTGGTTTAGAAATGAGCTTTAATGAATTAATGTATTATTAAAAATTACACAGGCTGACAAATTTTGACTTTTGCTCTGACTCCCAGTACTACTCACTTATATAGGTGATTTTGAAAGTTTTTGGCATTGTAAAATCAAATTTGTTGCCTAAACTATTCGTCAGGTTTACAAGATATTCTAATCTAAAAGTACTAAAAAGTCTATTTTCGTTATTTTCAGGTTAGAATAAGTGAGAAGTGATAGACTAATTTAACTAACGGATTTGAGTTTAGCATGAAAAAATCTACTAACGTCAGTTATTACGTTCAACAAATTGGAAAATAAATACTCTATATATACCTATGCTAAACTTTTTGTATCCTTTAACACACGCTAGTAGAAACATTATAAAGAGAGAAAGAGAGAAGAGAAAAAGAGAGAGAGAGTTTTCGAAATATTTAAAATGTTTATTTACAATAAAGAATTTGAAATTATATTTAATTATTGAAGTTTTAAGTATCGAATTACGCGTATACAAAGTTACTATTCAAAGTCACATATAAAAAGAATTGAGAAAATACAGTATTTATTGTATTTATTAAGTGTAAAAAGCGATTTTTTCATATATATTTTTTCATTTAAATACGGTAGTCAAGTCGACCTATCGCTTTTCGTTTCAGATTTATTTTAATCTAAAAGTAATCTAAAAAATGATCTTTTTGGTATCTTTAGGTTTAGAAAATCTGACGTGATGGAGCATTTTTGATAGTGTATTTGGTTTTAGCGTGTTAAAAACCTTTAAGATCACTTACAACAGTGTGCGAACGAATATTAATGTCGACCTGTGTAATTAACCAAACACAGATCAGTGATCATCGTGTCGATCAACATGATGAAGAGTATTGTATCATTGGCAAGGATAAAAGACTCGTCGATACTCGAATCGAGTCGATGAATATCGATATGATATGAGCGCTTGCTTTCCTCCCCTCTTCTGATCGAGCGCGCCGGCCGCAAGCGGCGTGATGGGGCACCGAATTAACCGTAAATCATCGCGAATTCAAACGATGGGAATTATTTACGACACCCTTAAGCGGATACAGACAAGATTCGCCGGCAGGGCCGCGTTTCTGTTAACCGTGCAGCACGAACGCACCACGGCCGTAAAAGATAGCGACGACCGTAAAGTGTTGCGAGGCGTGCGCGCTGTCATCTCGTCGTGATCCCCCTCGATTTTTCCGTCCGACACCTCGAGACGAGAACTGATCCGCAAACGTGCGTCGTTTGGAGCGATCGCTCTCGCTGTTGGAGTCAGCGTGCGCTCGTTAAAACCCGCATTTAATTACTTAATTTGACTGCCGCGTCGATTTCCATCAGGAAATTGTACACGGGCTTCATTGACGATTGGATTATCAGGGAAATTAATTCACGTGATGTATATATCCTTTGTCTCATCTCATCGAGGCTCTCTGTTCGCCGCACAATCGATTTCTAGGGTGCAATTAATTATATCTTACACGTAACTTAAATGAAACGCGGTACGCCGGTGATAACCACGGTATCCAATGTGTTATTAGTCCTTTGTGCGTTTCAAAAGTACCATATAGCCAAGTCATTTAAAGTATGGAATTCGAGAAAATATCGCGACGATACCTTTCGAAATTTAGCTTGAGAAAGTAAGCTTGAGAAAGTAAAAGACTGTTTAACTTTAGAAAATTAAGAAAACATTTTATTTAATTTTATATTTTTTAAATTACACAATACTTTATTTTACTTTTCCATATAATCACCTCTTTATTTAACCATTTATCATATCTGTTCACGAGATCGATCTTCGTCATTTGTTTGTCATTATTAAACTTTTCACACCGCTTTCTCATATTCCGTTTATTCACTACCATATCACCATACCGGCTTTAATTGATGATAAATGTCGGCAAATCTCACTTTCTGAGCATTTAAGGGGATGCTGAAGTGAATGACGAACTCGCTAAGCGTCGATAACGTAGAGGCGATCGTCAAATAGGCGCTGACATAATGCCGCTATTTTCTTTTTTTCATGTATGCATCATTTCTACATATATATATGTATATATATATATATATATATATATATATATATATATATATATAT
>NW_022639470.1:1514800-1517381 GCF_010583005.1 Odontomachus brunneus
AAAATTCGCGCGCGACATTTGCGGAGCTGTTCGATGAAATTTCAATCGATGGACGTGTCGCTTTCCCCCGTCTATCTATCTATCTCTAAATTTATCCATTTATCTCTCTCTCAGTTTTCTCTACAGAAAGGACTGAGGATTCTAAACACTTTCAAACAAATATCTTTTTGGTCTATCATGCTTGATAGACCAAAAAAAAAATTAAGAATTATATTTATTTAAATAAACTTTCGTTAATGGCTTCAAGATAAAAAATTATACTATAGAACAAACTCGAGTATGATGGCCATACGGAAAAGATGGCCATAGACTGTAATGTTTCCATTAGTTGCTAAAATAGTGCGCTTTTATGGTCATTCTCAAAGATAATCGATATTTGCAGTAGCTTATGTGCGTACACTCAGGTGCTAAAACGTACTACTTAGCGATTATTAGAGAAAGTGCAACTTATGGTCATCCTTTTCGTATAGTCATCTCAAGTTTACCCTATATATGTTAACCTGGCTTATGAGAGCTTAAAATCATTGTTTCTCGTGCGAATAATATATTTTATTTATTATATAATATTAGTACGTCAAATTTCTCGGTCCATTGTGAACTTTTTCTTCCCTTGCAATATAAAAAAATTACTGCTCAACAGAAACAAAAAAATAATCAAAACTCATATTAATTCAACAGATGCAAGTGGATATAGTTCAATTAATATAGTTCAATGAATAAAATTTATAATTCGCTCGAAAAACAGCGGTTTTAGGCTCTCACAGGCCAGATTAATATACGTGCATACATATTTATTTACATCATTCGTACTTACTTTCGAAACATATACAAGAAGCATCTGTTCTCGCAGTTTCTATACGCTGTAAAAATTGATTTAACATTTCATGTCTCAAATCATCCACTCTCATTTATGTGTAAATTTAACACAAAACAAATGTGGTAAAAAGTAATACGCATAATATGTAAAACACAAGAATTTAACACTTGAATACCGTCAGGAATCACAGTTTGTGTTAAATTGACATGCGTATAATATTAAATTAACTAAAATAAAACGTTACTCTAACATTTGAGAGAAGTAATCTATGGTTTTGATGAAATGAAAATGTTAAATTGACATAATCTATGTCTAATGTCTATTAAATATATCAATTTAATACACCCTGTGATTCCTAACGATATTCAAGCGTTACATTCTTGTGTTAATTTTTTCTATATTATGCGTGTTACTTTTTAACACATTGTATTAAATTTACACATAAATGCGAGTGGATGATTTGGGATACACAAAGTGTGTTAAATTGAACACATCAGCTTTCCCAGTGTACACATAATACGAGTTCTATTATTGTTTGCATATTTTCACGCACTTGAAAAAGTACTCCTCAGCATGCTTTATAAATAAAGCATCTATCTATTTATCTATCTATTCGTTTATCCATCTATTTACCTATCCGTCTATCCGTTGTCTTTTCCAGTCGAGATCCCGTCGAATTGCGGTCCGATGTCTATTAAATATATCAATTTAATACACCCTGTGATTCCTAACGATATTCAAGCGTTACATTCTTGTGTTAATTTTTTCTATAATTTTCTATGCGTGTTACTTTTTAACACATTGTGTTAAATTTACACATAAATGCGAGTGGATGATTTGGGACACACAAAGTGTGTTAAATTGAACACATCAGCTTTCCCAGTGTACACATAATACAACGAGTTCTATTATTGTTTGCATGTTTTCACGCACTTGAAAAAGTACTCCTCAGCATGCTTTATAAATAAAGCATCTATCTATCTATTCGTTTATCCATTTATCTATCCGTCTATCCGTTGTCTTTTCCAGCCGAGATCCCGTCGAATCGCGGTTCGATGTTTATTCGGCGGATTATTCCGAGTATCGGCCGCGCGTCAATTAGGTTGCGGTATTGCGCAACGAGCCGTCGAACCCGTGCGCTCGCGCGCAGGTATTAATACTAAAATTTATGCCGCGCGCGCGCCACGATACTCTCAGCCATCGATCGCGACGAGACATTTTCATCGGTCGCGCGCGCACCGTGGCCGCCGCCGCTGCTGCTGCTGCTGCTGTTCGTTTCTAGAAAGTTGCCCAATGTACTTACCGTACCGAGTTTCTCCCGTTTTGTCGGCCGTGTGTGCACACACTTGTATCGGACGTGTATCGTTCGCGAACGCAACGCCATTCGGAGTACACAGATAAAACGCCGCCGCATTATCTATTCCCGCCGAATGTATTAGGTGGTAAACTTAGTTCCTGCGGCTCACAGTTAGATGACGTTAGTTGTACATGTAATTTATTTTGACATCTGAAACTGGCTGCATTTTAGAGGTTAGACATTTGTCAATAAAATTCAGTGCGAAGAGATTCATTTAAGCGAGCAGTGCTATTTTTTCTTTTGATTAAATATGGAACGTGATAAGTTGTTTTTTCGACATGTGCTGCTTCATTACTTTGACTTGAAAAAAACTGCAGCTGCAGCTCATAAATTGCTTTTCGAAGCTTATGGCAATTATGCTCCATCGGAAAGAACATGCCAAGTATGGTTTCAGCGATTTAAGAGTG
>NW_022639470.1:1521479-1522876 GCF_010583005.1 Odontomachus brunneus
TATATGTATATATATATATATATATATATATATATATATATATATGAATGCAAGTGTATGTGCTACGTTGTCATTTCAATTTTCTTACACATAGGCGTTACGTAAATGTAAATGCCACGTTGCCGATATTCGCATTCTCTCCGAAATAGGCTTTTGCTGCTTTTCTGATAAATTCTTCAAACCGCCTATGTATCGGGTGAATCAAAGAAAGAGTTTTTTTAGAGAAGTTCTACACATAAATGCAGTTTACGAATATTGTTTTGAAGAATATGTTATCTAATATGTGAGCTTTCTATAATTGCTTTCTATAATTTGCAATGGAAATTTTAGATATTATTTTAGTTATGCACTGAGCAATGTTTCACTATATTTTCGCACGTAATTTTATCTTATAAATTGGAGCAATAAGTGCGCTGTAATTTTTGCAAAAGAAAATCAGTGTCACGATGGCAAAAGTTCCACATCGTTTTCATTTCTGAGTGAAAAATGATCTACTTCATTTTTGCATGTATTTTCATCATACAAAAGCATTTTAATTCGGTCAAGTCAATACAAAAGTAATATTTGTAGGAAAATCTCGTTGACGTGATATCGACACTCTTGCAAAACTTTCGTCGTGCTGATTGTACTAAATCAAAAACCCTTTGACATGGTGAAAGTACGTGCAAAAATAAAGCGGAGTATTCCTCAATAGGAGAGGAAAACGATAAGAAAATGCTATCATAATAAAATTACCGAATTCTTCTGCAAAGATTACTTCTTTCTATATGCGCTGAGTTAAAAATCCTTTTACATGATAAAAGTATGTGCGTAAATGAAGCGGAGCGTTCCTCAATATGATAGGAAAACGATAATGAATGATTACTATCATGACACCGAATCTTTCTGTAAAGATTAGTCTTTTCTACATGCGCCGAGTTAAAAACCTTTTTGCATGGTGAAAGTACGTGCAAAAATGAAGCGGGGCATTCCTCAATATGAGAGGAAAACGATAAGAGACAGTTACTATCATGACACTGAATCTTTCTGCAAAGATTAGTTCTTTCTACATGCGTATTGACTTGATCTAATTAAAAATGCTTTTGTATGGTGAAGGTACATGCAAAAATGAAATAGAGCATTCCTCACTCAGGGATGAAAACGATGTAGAACTATTGCTATCGTGATTTCACTGATTTTCTTTTGCAAAAATTACAGCGCAATTACTGTTCCAATTTATATGATAAAATTGGGTGCGAATATATAGTGAAATATTGAATTTTAATTTCCATTGAAAATTATATAGAAAGCTCACATATTAGATAACACGTATTCTTCAAAACAATATTCGTAAATTACTCTAATGCATATAACATATTTCTCGAAAAAACTCTTTCTTTGATGCACCCACACTGAGA
>NW_022639470.1:1522886-1523171 GCF_010583005.1 Odontomachus brunneus
AAGTGTATGTGCTACGTTGTCATTTCAATTTTCTTACACATAGGCGTTACGTAAATGTAAATGCCACGTTGCCGATATTCGCATTCTCTCCGAAATAGGCTTTTGCTGCTTTTCTGATAAATTCTTCAAACCGCCTATGTATCGGGTGAATCAAAGAAAGAGTTTTTTTAGAGAAGTTCTACACATAAATGCAGTTTACGAATATTGTTTTGAAGAATATGTTATCTAATATGTGAGCTTTCTATATAATTTGCAATGGAAATTTTATATATTATTTTAGTTATG
>NW_022639470.1:1523271-1524600 GCF_010583005.1 Odontomachus brunneus
AAATCAGTGTCACGATGGCAAAAGTTCCACATCGTTTTCATTTCTGAGTGAAAAATGATCTACTTCATTTTTGCATGTATTTTCATCATACAAAAGCATTTTAATTCGGTCAAGTCAATACAAAAGTAATATTTGTAGGAAAATCTCGTTGACGTGATATCGACACTCTTGCAAAACTTTCGTCGTGCTGATTGTACTAAATCAAAAACCCTTTGACATGGTGAAAGTACGTGCAAAAATAAAGCGGAGTATTCCTCAATAGGAGAGGAAAACGATAAGAAAATGCTATCATAATAAAATTACCGAATTCTTCTGCAAAGATTACTTCTTTCTATATGCGCTGAGTTAAAAATCCTTTTACATGATAAAAGTATGTGCGTAAATGAAGCGGAGCGTTCCTCAATATGATAGGAAAACGATAATGAATGATTACTATCATGACACCGAATCTTTCTGTAAAGATTAGTCTTTTCTACATGCGCCGAGTTAAAAACCTTTTTGCATGGTGAAAGTACGTGCAAAAATGAAGCGGGGCATTCCTCAATATGAGAGGAAAACGATAAGAGACAGTTACTATCATGACACTGAATCTTTCTGCAAAGATTAGTTCTTTCTACATGCGTATTGACTTGATCTAATTAAAAATGCTTTTGTATGGTGAAGGTACATGCAAAAATGAAATAGAGCATTCCTCACTCAGGGATGAAAACGATGTAGAACTATTGCTATCGTGATTTCACTGATTTTCTTTTGCAAAAATTACAGCGCAATTACTGTTCCAATTTATATGATAAAATTGGGTGCGAATATATAGTGAAATATTGAATTTTAATTTCCATTGAAAATTATATAGAAAGCTCACATATTAGATAACACGTATTCTTCAAAACAATATTCGTAAATTACTCTAATGCATATAACATATTTCTCGAAAAAACTCTTTCTTTGATGCACCCACACTGAGAGAAAAATGTATGATATTTGGAACTATAATGGCATAGTAAAAAGATTATAGTTAGGAATATAATTTTTATAGTAAATGTTACCATAATATTTGTAATATTTACAATATAAGCATAGTATAACTGACCCGTGTAAAATTTTTATCAAGAATTAAAATTATTTAAAATAAAAAATATAGTAATAAAGTGGCAAATATTGAATGGTAGAAATTAACTATTTTATATAGTCAATGCAATTGGAATATTTGGCAAATATAGGTACATATAACTATATTCCCAAAAGGTGTTTTATCATATATATAGAATAATAAGATGGTGACTATAAATCTGTGTTCTACTATATCTTCATGTTTAGATGAACTATAAA
>NW_022639470.1:1524610-1525627 GCF_010583005.1 Odontomachus brunneus
ATTGCTTTCTATAATTTGCAATGGAAATTTTAGATATTATTTTAGTTATGCACTGAGCAATGTTTCACTATATTTTCGCACGTAATTTTATCTTATAAATTGGAGCAATAAGTGCGCTATAATTTTTGCAAAAGAAAATCAGAGTCACGATGGCAAAAGTTCCACATCGTTTTCATTTCTGAGTGAGAAATGATCTACTTCATTTTTGCATGTATTTTCACCATACAAAAGCATTTTAATTCGGTCAAGTCAATACAAAGTAATATTTGTAGGAAAATCTCGTTGACGTGATATCGACACCCTTGCAAAACTTTCGTCGTGCTGATTGTACTAAATCAAAAACCCTTTGACATGGTGAAAGTACGTGCAAAAATAAAGCGGAGCATTCCTCAATATGAGAGGAAAACGATAAGAAAATGCTATCATAACAAAATTACCGAATTCTTCTGCAAAGATTACTTCTTTCTATATGCGCTGAGTTAAAAATCCTTTTACATGATGAAAGTATGTGCGTAAATGAAACGGAACGTTCCTCAATATGAAAGGAAAACGATAAGGAATGATTACTATCATGACACCGAGTCTTTCTATAAAGATTAGTCTTTTCTACATGCGCCGAGTTAAAAACCTTTTTGCATGGTGAAAGTACGTGCGAAAATGAAGTGAGGCATTCCTCAATATGAGAGGAAAACGATAAGAGACAGTTACTATCATGACACTGAATCTTTCTGCAAAGATTAGTTCTCTCTACATGCGTATTGACTTGATCGAATTAAAAATGCTTTTGTATGGTGAAGGTACATGCAAAAATGAAATAGAGCATTCCTCACTCAGGGATGAAAACGATGTAGAACTATTGCTATCGTGATTTCACTGATTTTCTTTTGCAAAAATTACAGCGCAATTACTGTTCCAATTTATATGATAAAATTGGGTGCGAATATATAGTGAAATATTGAATTTTAATTTCCATTGAAAATTATATAGAAAGCTCACATATTAGATAACATGTATTCT
>NW_022639470.1:1525637-1538866 GCF_010583005.1 Odontomachus brunneus
TATAGTTAGGAATATAATTTTTATAGTAAATGTTACCATAATATTTGTAATATTTACAATATAAGCATAGTATAACTGACCCGTGTAAAATTTTTATCAAGAATTAAAATTATTTAAAATAAAAAATATAGTAATAAAGTGGCAAATATTGAATGGTAGAAATTAACTATTTTATATAGTCAATGCAATTGGAATATTTGGCAAATATAGGTACATATAACTATATTCCCAAAAGGTGTTTTATCATATATATAGAATAATAAGATGGTGACTATAAATCTGTGTTCTACTATATCTTCATGTTTAGATGAACTATAAATATATGTTTGAGGCCAAAACGAACTATAAAATATAGTGAGATTATAGTTATTCCAATTATTTTTTTCTCTCAGTGCAGTACATAAGCGGTTTGAAGAATTCATCAGAAAAGCAACGAAAGCCTCTCTTGGAGAGAATATGAATATCGGCAACGTGATATTCACATTTACGTACCGTCTATATGTAAGAAAATTGAAATGATAACGTAGCACATATACTTGCATAATATCTGTGAAGGAACGATATATGAAAAAATACTGCGGCGCAACAGTAGCGCGAACATGTTCACGCTTATCAAATGTGACATTTTGACGATCGTCTTCGTTTCGTATAGATATATATATAGCTAGCTCAAGATGCAGCGGTTTCTTCCAGGACATGCGTGAACTAAAAATCAAGTCTTCTTTACCACGTAACCATTAAACGCTAGCACACATGTTGCTTATTACTGGAATTCTCTTTTTATTTAAATTATTTATTAAAATTCACTTACGATGTCTTCATAATGTTCCTGAAAATCTTCTCTATGCCGCATACTATGTATTTGAAGCGTATGAGCTCTAAATTTGTCACATGAAACTAAATATGACACTTGCATCGCACTTTCAATAGCAAATACAAAATTTTTTGTTGATTTCGATGCAACTTTTTAGTATGCGGCATTTATTATTGCTTATACTTTCACGCTGTAAAAGCATTTGCAGTTTTATGCATGCAATTAGAAGAAAAGAGTATTCTACGAAAACGAGCTTAGCAGCATCGCCTTAAGAATTGAATAACACTTCGTACTTCATCGGCGGGATTTTGTATAGTAGAGTTCATTTTAACGACGCATAACGTTCACAAAAATACGTATTAAGACACGTAACTCTCAGAACACTAAGAAAAGAGATTAGAGAGACGGACCAACCTTAATTAGAGAAAGAAAATGACCTGCGCAGTAACTACGCGCAAACGGTCTTTCCTTTCTGGACTACTCTCGTAAAATTTTAAGTATTTTACTGAATAATGAAATGATTTGGGAAGTTAACGTATGTTTCATTGAATTCTAATGTAAAATGAAAGGCGGTAAGAATATTGGAAACACTTTGGATTTTCCAATTTCATTTATTAGGGAGGTGTTACCAGGTGATAGATGGGAATTTCTAAACCACATGCACACAGTAATGTACATAGGTAAGCGGAACAGCACATGTAAGCTGCTTCCAAACGATACAGGGTATTCGAAAAGGTGTGAAACGCATTCACGTTCCAGTTCTGTCTCTATATTCAATAATTTGTGCGAATGTGCAACAAAGAGTGTGTCTCAGTGTTGGGATTCTGTAACTCGTTATTGGAGTTAACGACAGTTTCGTTATCGTTGCGCAACTTTTCTACGGTATACAAAAGCTGCGCAACGATAACGAAACTATCGTTAGCTCTAATAACGAGTTACAGAATCCCAGCACAGCTATGAATATGTATATCTGTATAGAAGTGCCGAAAACAGAACTCCTTGCCACCAACTGCAACGTAGCAAGATGCAAAAGATTCGTGACGGCATATTGCACAAGTATCGGCCCCAAATGGAAAGCAGACCTGTTTCACTCGCAGGAAAGTCTGTGTATCGAATATATCTAATGCTTTCCCGAATGCGTACCGTTGAATATCATCAAAAGACTAGTGGAGAATAGGTCGAAAGCCAAATGACGTAGCTGGAATATGGCTTCTCTCGAAGATCCACCAGGTCATACTTTCGTCTATGTGCCTTAGCGTACTCCGTTATATGTTTCATGGTAATCCTGGAAAAACCGGAAATCTAATATATATTGTGTAGTGAAACTGTCATCAGCTAAACATGTTATGTGCTTCTCGAACACCCTGTACCGTTCGCAAGCAGCTTACATGCGCCGTTGCGCTTCTGACACCTATGTCTCGTCACTATGTGCATGTGGTTTGGAAATCCCCGTATACCACCTCGTACGCCTCCCTGGTTAAAATCGTATGTTTGAAATATTACACTTCTAATACCATACAGGAATTTCCCAAATATTCCCAAAGCATAGCATAGATTCCGATCAAATTACTCAAATTTGTTTCCTAATTGGTGTATTGGAAATCTCATTCATATCCTTATGGAAAATGCTGTAGGATCTAATTGGGATCTATTTCCCAAATAATTGAGAAGAGATAAGACAAATCGAACAAATTATGGAAAAACGTTGAGTAAATAGAATCTGTTTGGCTTTTCGACTTACAATCGCAACTTCATTTATTTGGGAAACTAGAATCCCAATAAAATTCTACAGGCAATTTTCTATAGTCGGAATAAGAATGAAATTCCCAATTGGTACTGCAATTCGATGTACTTATTTGGAGCAAGTTTAAGTATTTTGGTCGGAATCTATGCAATTTGGGAATGTTTAGGACATTTTTATGCGAGTAGAACTCATAATTAAAATTTAGGTAATCGTATTAGATCCGAATTGAACCCCACATGGAAAAAAAACTTCAATTAGATTAACATGACATGTTCGGTTAAACAAGATTTAGTTGAATTAAATAAAATTTCTGATTACTATAATTAAATAGTAGTTAGTCAGAATATCTAAGTCTAACAACAATCAGAGTTTAGTTAGTCGCTGCTCCAGTTGTATCATCTGTCTATTATAACTAGAAAGCATAAACGTGACATATTTGGTCAACGATTGTTAGTTGAACTATATATAGTCAGAATTGCTGGTTATTATAACATAGAATATCACATATTCTAGTATTTAACGCTGATTACAACACAGGCAGACGATATATAATAAATTTATCAAATTGTTGAAGTGACATAAACAAAAAACGAACTGAAAGTTGTTTTTAAGGTTATTGTGTGATTATTTTGCTTGAAATTTAATTGATTTGATGTTATATTGTATTTAGAGAACTCGTCTTTTATCCTGATGGATTCGAAACTCAGGATCTCCGGATTGTCGTTTGTCTACGTCACTTCATCAATTTGATAAATTTATTATATATTGTCTACCTGTTGTGTTGTGTGTAATCAGCGAGAATAATAAAAAGTAATAAAATTTCTAGTAAGAAATGTGAATATAATTTTATTTAGTTTAGTTGAAATAACCAAACTTGTTTGGTTACTTTAACCAAACACTTGGAACTAAATTTGTCGGGTTACCTTAACCAAAAATATTCGTTCATATCTCATTGAACAGTTTGGTTGATGTATCCCGAATTCTAATTAATTTTTCTTTTCATGTGTATGTACAAAATTTTTGTACCATAAACTTTATAGCGAGAAGAGTGATCTCGAGAGGCGACAGGCCGGATGTATCGCGGCCGGCGCCCTTTAAAGCGCTCTCGCGAATTCGAGTTCGGCTTTAATCTCGAAAAGCGCGATCGACCCTTAGGGCGACGCGTGAGCGATGAGCCGACCAGCCAGCCAGTCAGCCAGCGGGTCGCGATTGAAGCCGGGCCCTCTCTGCGCGTTCCTTCGGACGGCGGCTGGGCTCGTTAAGCGAGAAAGGGTCGTCGGATGATGCGCATCGGTCGGTCGGTCGGTCGGTCGGTTGGTCGGTCGGTCGGTTGGTCGGTCGGTCGGTTGGTTAAAATGTGGGGCAGTGCTGCGACTAACGTTCGTCCTTGGTATTCGTGCGGCGCGCGGTTAAGTCGTAATAACTGGCCGCCGGCACGTCGCTCCGAATCGCGACGCAGCGCTGCACTTGGACCACGTCTCTCTCCTTTTGCCTTCGGGAATGCGATCGCGGTGTAGGTGTGCAACGTAATGCCGACGGGACGGGGCATGATCGTGAACCTTGGTCGACTTTCCCACCGAGATCCGTTGGGCGAACTTGTATATAAACTCTCTTCGTCGTCAAATTCGCAAAGAACTCGTATTATACTTAAGGTAAATGTCCCAATACCTGGACATGTATCTAATTCCGGACACTGTTATTATTTTGAATATTTCTCTAAATATTTCATCTTTCAACGTACATTAAATACGTACATTATCAACATTATCAACGTATATTAAATATAAATATTAAATGTATGTATACCAATATGTATGTATTGTACGTTGAAAGTTGAAATATTAATATTCAAATATAAAAATAATAACAATGTCCGGAGATTGGTACATTTACCTTATAACGCGAATAACGAATGTTAAACGTGTCTTTTTCATTCTTTATAATTTTCTACAATTTTAACTCTCTGCGTGACATCATATTTTGTGGGACATACAATTCAAATTTGGGTCTGTCATTTTGAACTACCATAACTTTGTTAAAAATTAATATTCTTGGACACATTTTTCTTCCCAAAGATGTAAAAAAATCTCAGCTATGATGGTAAAAATGGTAGCGCAATAAAATCGAAATCTTCAAACAGATTGGAATTTTGGAATTATCCCGAAATCTTTACGAAAGTTGGTGAGTGATCAAGTACTCGTTCGGGTCTCACAGATCCAACGTTGTAAGTTAATTCCCTAATTCAGAGTGAACTGAAACAGCACATATTGTATAAGAAATGCAACATGAAGTCAGATAGCCACATTTAATGTCGCGTGCAGGGAAAACTTCCTTCGTTATTCGAAGAACCCGTATTATGGACACACGGCGAACACTAATATGTTCTTTATGTCTCTTCAATTCCCTACAATCTCTGCTCTGAAGCAAGTTGAAATAACGTTATATGTTATCATTGTTCATAAAAGGAAAAATCAGAAACTAGATATTTTGAGGAAACAAAAAAATAAAACACATTGAAATTAAATTGCTACGTTTAACGCCAAACGTGCGTGCAGAATATGGATCGATTTTTGGTCTCGTTTGTCGAGCCGTTGTGCACAACTGGGAGAAACGTCGATCTTTTCGAAAATAGCCCCGTCCTTTCATATGAGTTGTCGTGAAACGAATGATTTCGATCGTTCGGCGATATCCGACGACAGAGCGAGAGGTTCGCGTTGCGTTACATTTATCCACTTCGCTATCACAGCTCTACTACCCCCTTCGAGTCTAATTTTAGTTGCTATGTTGTCCGAGCGCAGTGCGAGCAAAGAGGCAACGAAAAGAGAGAAGGAGAGAGCGAGAGAGAAAGAGAGAGAGAGGGAGAGAGAGAGAGACACGCAGCGTCAAAGGAGGAATGCAAATAAAGTACCGGCGAGAATTTTACGATAAAACGGTTGATTCGCGGCTGGTCACGCATTGCGGTTTTGCGCCGGGACAATTATCGCGGCTGTATTTGCGCGCGTAAATCGAGATAGAGATAAAGAGAGAGAAAGAGAGAGAAACCACGTGCAGCCTCCGGCACATCGCGAAAAGGACTCGTGCTCTCGTCCTCTCGATAAAGACCCCGGCCGCGAACCGCCGCCGCCAAGTTGACTCTCGCGAACCTTACGTGGCGGCGCGTCGTGATTTAGCCGCGCTGCGAACTCGTTTAACCACGATCGTTAGCGGCCGGCTACGCGTGTTATATGGGCGTAACGTGATTCTCGTGTCACATATCGTAACACACAGACAGCACCGGTGAGCCTCATCCTCGTGCTCGACGTATGGGACTCGAGAGAGAAAGAGAGAGAAGATCCTTCCGCGGATTGCAGTCGTCTCTTTCGTTCTCATGATCTAAATGCACCGTGTCGACAGCTACACACTTCAAAATGGGCGATTTGTCATCTTTTTGTTTATGGGTTCTTCAGCGCGCGACTTAATGAATGACAAGAATACAGTGAAAACAGGCCCAGATGGATTTTCATGATCATCACGATGCGAAAAAATCGACAATGGAAGAAATTTACAATTCTTCTAATTATGTCTAGGATTTGTTATTGTATTGATTATACGGGTTTTACTATATTGATACAGCGACAAATTTACTAAAAATGTTTCTCACTCAGACTTTCGTATTATATTTCATTTATTTGATGCGAAATGTTTGTCGTGTTTGTTACAAATAAAACAGAAAACGAAATTTTCCAATTTCAAGAGATTAATAATTTTTACGAATAAAATGAAGAACACCGGCTCGATTATATTTTTTAAACATTTAACGAGGACTGTTTATTTTTCTTTTAATATCCAAAGTTTCCGTGAGAATTTAATAATAAAAATTTCTAATTTTTTACACTAACATATGATATGTTGTTTTGAACAAATTTTGATATTTTTTTTCGTATTTTTGTCGTACTCCTATTTTGTCATTCTATGATGAACATGTGAGTGTTATATAAACAATTTATACATGGAAAAAAGTTTCAGTTTGTGCAACTGAATAGCGCCCAGACAAAATTTGTGACAAGAAACGATATCACTGTAAACGTACCAATGTCTGGATACTAATAAGATTGGTACCTAATTATGGACATCCTTATTATTTTGGTATTTTTTTTTTTTTAATACAAATATTTAAACTTTGAATATAGAAAAAATATATATACAATTATTGAATATATACTTGTATTTTACGTTAACTTGTATATGTGTATTAAAAACCAAACCAAGAATGTCTACAATTAGATGCCACTTTTATTCCTATCTATGTATTGGTACTTTATCGCGATTAAAAACATTTGCCTAAACACATTCGGCTGCTTCAAAACTCGGTTGAGATAACTGAGTACAATTGACTGAATAGAATCCTCTTGTTTTTATAACGAAATTTTTGTCTGGTTCTTAGGATCAGAACAAAAAGTCAGTTACACGAATCGAGTCTTTTTACATCTTATAAGCTGCATCCTTTAGAAATTGTCAGTTAAATGTTTATAAGGTTCCTTGATTGAAATACTTAGCCATAAAACAATGAACAGTGGAAATTGTTTTAATGAACATTAAAAAAATCATACAAAACAATGAACAGTAAGAGTCAAATTCTAGTTTAGTATGAGATTTAGTTTATATTTATTTACAATAAATCCTACAAACAAATAGTCAACCTTAATTGTCGGAATGTTTGGGTCATTTGTCAGATTTTCCTTTACAAATCGACTAGTAAAGTTGCTGCCAAATTTATCTACACCTGTCTATCTTGGCGGTGAGAGGCTCTAATTTGTGAAGATTTAATAGTTTTCTTGCGGCCGATAAGATCGGTTGAAAGACCGGTGGATATCGCGCCATCGCCTGTGACCGATCCGTTTTCCCAAGGATTGGGAAACCGATCATTACCGCGTCTCCGTCGGCGCGTTGCCCGGCTATCACCTATCACACGTGCGCACCGCGAACAGGATAATTTGTGTCGAACGCGTGACCGTTCTGTCGGCGATTTATGTACGGAATAGACTCGCGCTCGATGTTTATCTAAACCGCCGGTCGATCTCTCCGCGGCCGGTTTATTGCACCCGTAAATAAGTATCTCGTGTCTGTACGCGTTTGTGTGTGTGTGTGTGTCTTACTCGGATCGTATAACGTATAACGCTATCGCAGCAAGGCCCGAGCACTCTATTAATTCCGCGTTTGTCTCGTATGATTTCAGGTAAGGACAGGCGACAGCCTCACGTAAGATTAATAATCGACATTCCAATCGGTGCCGACGTCACGAGGTGTCTTTCGCACGTGAACGCATCGCTGAAGGTAAGTGCCTGATCACTCGCAAAAATGAAATTTCAAGGATGAACTCGAAATGGAATAACGTATGCTGGATCTGGCTTCCGAGTTGGTTCTTCGTGAATATTCCAGGACTCACTTTTCCAGGACTCTTCAGTGGAGAAACGACCTGATATTGTTGGTTCTTCGTAGAAATTTCTTTTTTATAAGCTTTTTTTCGGAGAGGCAAGGTTTTTTGAGAGTGGAGAAAGAAGTGCGAAGGAGAGAGGAAGATGTAGAACTCTTTAGGAACTTTCCATAACTTTATAAATCCAGAAGGATGGATTGCTAAGTTGGACTAGTTTTCACTCCGTTATCTTTATTGAGTTGGTTGCATTTCTAAGGATTCTCTGTACTTTCTATAGGGAAGTAGGTATCAGTTTTAGCTAGAACTGATCAAACAGGATTTTGTGTCCTGCTTCTATATGATGTTCTGACAGTATTGATTGCGTTATATGTTTTAACCTGACTGCAGATTGATATATTTTTAGACGTGGGTTAATTGTCCTCTCAATTTCTCTTATGTAGACTTTGCCACATGAGCAAGGAATTTTGTAAATTCCTGGTGTGTCTAGTGAGGATATTTTGTCTTTTGGATTATTAAGGAACTTTTATTTTTGTCGGTGGTTTGTAAATAGTTTTATCGTGGAATAACATATGAAGAAATTAATTAGTTTGGTACTTAAATGATAAGTTGAATAACTGGTTAAGTTTTAATGTTCTTCATATTAATATGATCCAGAAAATTAAATATTTTTATTTTTATTTAAATGTATTTATATTTATTTTCTAATTTTAATTGTAATATAATAATTATAATTGTAATATAATAATTGTAATAATAATTTTAATTGTAATATAGTAATTACTTTATTGGGAGCTGTTAAAGTTACAAAATTAATATCTGGCAAATTTCGATGTACTTTGTTATTATATAAGAAAGGCAACCGAAAAAAGCACATGTACACAATACAAGGCAATAGCTTTGTGGGTGGAATCACTGTCTTGCCTTACTATTCTAATATTATAATATAAAAAAAATTTAACTAAGGAACTAAAGAACTAAAATTAAGTATTAAAACTAAAAATATAATCTTATAATATAAAAAAATTTAAATTAACTAAGGAACTAAAAAAATGAAATTTAAGAATTAGAATAAAAAAAAGAAAAAAATATATATGTATACGGTTATACATACATAAACTTAAACCTAAATTTAAACACGCGAATTTATATGGTCAGTTATGTAGTTCAACGCAACGACATGGGGAAGGAAAATATAGAAAGAGGAGGCAAGTCGCGAACTTTATATATAAGTTGATTAAAATATTTAGCTGCACTAACACACACACACAGTAGAAAAATGCAGTTTTAAGTTTTGAAGTTCGATGACGAGGAAAGGTCAATTTAATTCTGGACGGGTGTCGCGCGAATCTATTTCGTGGTAGTCAGAGTTATGCTCCAGGAGGCTGAAAAAATAGGCATGTGATCGATTGCGGAGAGTAAAATAAATAAGAGACAACATAAACTGGAAACAAAGCGCTGCAAACGGTACTCGACAAAGATTTGTCTTAAAAAACGGCATGCAAGGCGACTCAGAGATTGAATCCGTTTCTGCCCGCTATGCTGTGTACGGAACTCACTTAACAGAACGCGACAGCACTCCAAACTGGTTAGTAAGTAGTTTTTGTTTTGACTACGAATATTCTTCTTCAAACTAATTTCCTTTTCCTTGTATTTATTCTTTCAGCTTTATTAATGATCTTATTAACCTTATTTTCTCTACAAATATTTACGTTGTGGTGGAGAATAGAATTGAGATTAGGCAAGACTTGGTTTGACTTCACATTTATTTTATTTTTATTTCTTAAGACATGACACACAGAAACACAGATTTAAAAGAATTATTTGCAAAAAAAATCCCTTTAGAAATAATACAGAAAAATATAAAACAACCTATCTAATTGTAGAATTACAAATTACAACGTTTCATGACGTTTAATCATTCGTCTGTTTTGTGTTTCACTTTGGGAACAGACGAAATCCCAATTGTCTATCACATTGAAATGGATTGAGTGCAGAGCCTGGGATTTCGATTTAAAAAAAGAACTAGATAGTATAGAGAATCTCTATACTTGCGAGCATAGCTGCCTTCGTCAGTATAAGACAGCGAGGTCTAAATTGTGACTCATAAACTGTTCCTCATAAAAGACTCACGAAGCAGACGGCGTTAGTAAAAAGTTATACCGCAAATTTTCTTGTTTCTGTAAATATGAGTACTTTTTCGTGCAAAGTAACTTACGAACAAATGTAATATAATACAATAATGAAATATTTAAATATTTAATTAGTTGGAATAATTAGTGTGGGGGAGGGCTGGCTTGCCATCTACCTGGTCCCCACAAATAATTTTTTCTGATGTAATGGATGAAACGCAAAATTTTTGCGTGTTCAGAAAGCATAAATAGCGCATAATTATATAATTTTGTTGTTCGTTTCAGATTAGATGATTAGCTAGGCAGACATATTATTTTCTTTATGGGAAGAATCAAATACGGCATGTTTTAATTGTACACACGTGAATTTTTCCCAACAAATTTTTCTACCCTTGGGGAGAAAAAACTGAAAAATATCGCAGAAGAATTGAGAAAAAGAGCGGTCTCTTATTCCGACCTTTCAAAAGTACCCGCGAGGCACTTTGAAACGTTAATTGCGGCATATATTCTCATATCGGAAATATTTATTATCGTCAACAATTATATTGCGTCGGCTCGTTGTGTGTGTGTGTGTGTGTGCGCGCGCGCGCATGTGTGTGTGTGTGTGTGTGTGTGTGTACGTGTGTATTTCGTTCTGCTTCGTAAATCAACGAGACGTCGATCGGATTATAAGAAACTCGATCGTGTTGGCCAGGCGAATGTTATACGCGCCATAAATCGATCTAACGGAACTCGGAGTGGAGACGATAAAACCGGCAGGCGTGCTTTCCCGCCGTGCGTATCGCGAAAAATTCAGACAGTCCTAAATCCGCGATCGGTGATGCAGACAAAACGAGGTAGAAGCGAAGAAGGAATTGCATTTCTCGGATTTAGCGGCTCTGCAGTCCAAGGCGTATGATTCAGGACGATTCCTCCGTCCTAACGAAGCGAACTGCATTTTAGCTCGGTCGCGCGCGCGCGCGTAGACCTTTCGGCGGTTCGTTCACCTCGCCGATCCGATAAAAGGAGTCGCGCGAGGGTCAACGAAACGCACGCGCGCAAGAGAGAGAGAGAGAGAGAAACGGAGGAGGAGAGAGCACTCGATACGTTGACTACCGCTCGCGGATTCCAATTATCTCCGAAAGTCACCACGGATTCTATGCGCATCGTTGCGACTGACCAATGCGACTCTTACACAACGTGTACGCGTAAAGTCCGATTCATATAACCTCTGCAGAGATACTAACACGTATAAATATGTCCAAGCTTACTTTTTTCGTGAGACGTAACATTAACTGAAAAAATAATCGAGATATTGATTTAGGATTATCTATACAGAGAGATTCGATTGCAAGCAAACACTTCTTTGAAATGGTCCAAATGAATTTTTTGGTTGATCGAACAAAGTTTTGTTTAACGCAACAAAAATATTTAGTTACGGCTTAGTTTCAACGAAATATTTTTGTTGCTTTAACTAAAGCTTTGTTCGGTCAACCAAAAAATTTGTTTGGACCATTCCAAAGAAGCGTTTATTTGATTCAACAAATCGTCTCTCTGCATAGATTTAGAAGAAAAGATAGGTAACTAGGAATTAGAAGTAACTAAAATCTCAGTCTGTCAAATCCTAGTCATTCGCATTGAAAGTATCTTAGGATCTAATTGGGATTCAGTTCTCCGAAACGATTATGGATTCTGGTTAAAAGTTATAATGTTTCAAACATATGTTTGAAAGTGGAAAACTCAAAGTTTTCCCATTATCTTTTCTGGTTTTTACTTTATATCAGAGTTGAACGAAGTATGCGTTGACTATCCAATTTGTTTAGTGAAATACTCAATGTTTAAAAATTTCATTTTTTTATTCATTCGGTTGATTTCTCTTTATTTTATTTTGTTTTTTATTTTATTCAATACAATAGTTTGAATAACAATGGAATTCCCTGGTTGATACCATAAAAGTTTACTGATGTCATTGACTGAAAAAACGCAATTTTCCATAGTATTTCTGTTTCGATTCTAAATAGAGAAGGGGAAGAAGAACCACAGGAGATACTGGGGCTAGTTGGCTACCGGTCTAAGTTAACCTAACTAGAACCGATTATTTCTGTTATTTTCTAACAAATTACAGAATTAAGCAAGCGAAATTTTTAAACGTATCAAAGATGACTTTGGAATTCTTGCTGTGATTTAGTTAAAGAACAATAGAAATAATCAATTTTGTCAATTTACTCCGGTAACCTACTAGCTCTAGGGCCGGTTTTTCCAACCTCTTGCTAAGCTAACTAACAGTTAACTCATACGTCTTTGTTTCTCCTTTAAATTAGGTAGAAACAGACATAAGATTTAACTGTTAGTTAGCTTAGCAAGAGGTTGGATAAACCGACCCCTAGTCTCCTCTACTTTAGACAAGAATAGAATTCCCAATTAGTATTACAACAATTTCGGGACAAATTTGGATTTCTAATCGGAGTGTATCTGGGAAAATCTGGGGAAATTTGTGATCTCTTACTTCCGCTTGCGGCCAAATTTACCGTCTCAGTTCTCCGCCCTTTCTCTAGAATACACAAACCTAAAGCATTATCCCAGCTAGCTCTCAGGTTTACGTCTTACATTTACGGTTACGGCAATTTGCGTGTGAAAGCCCTAAGGCCTTTGTGCAATCGATGGAAATCAGCGCGACAGTCGGCGTGTTAAATACCGTCGATTATGCATTTCACACACATTCACATCGACGACAACGCGATGCGGCGTTTCGGTGCCGGCGCGTACCTATGACACGCGCGTGTTAACGACACACAATGGCGGGAACAACGACGACGACGAGACCGTGACGACACGCGCGCACCTCTGAGGTTTCCCCGGGTATAAAATGGCAGGGAATCTTCGGTTACAGCGGTTGTGTTCTCTGCCTGTGCGATGTTCGGCGCGACGCGAGTTCGCTGAACCTCACGAATGAGTTCGCAGGTTGCGGGCCGATGTACAACGACACACGTGTTCTTAGGCTGGTCGTCAGTGAGTTCGCTCGTGTGTCGCACCGAGAGGTTTCTTCATAAGGATGTCAAGGCCACGACCTAATGGGAGGTCGTTGCCACTTGCGCGTTTCTCTCTCTCTCTCTCTCTCTCTCTCTCTCTCTCTCTCTCTCTCTCTCTCTC